>NC_090238.1:24688091-24828091 GCF_024489055.1 Chanodichthys erythropterus | reverse complement strand
TGCAAGACTGACTTTAGAAGCCCGACATCTGGTGCCTGGCTCCTCTCGCTCCCAATATTTAAAGATGAGGCGCTGAAGCCAAGTCACCCTTTCAGAATCATCCAGAAATGTGTCTCTGTGTCTCCGGTATGTCTACAGTAGTATTCCTTCAGTGATCATTATAAAATGAACAAACAATGACATACATACTGTATGTTAATCAAGCACAATTACTGTATGTATCAGAACAGAATTTTTGAAAGGTCACTGCTATGAAACTATAAATAGAACTATAAAACAGGTTGGCAAGAGAAAAGGAGACAGAATGGATATTGAAGGGATAATCTCAAATGAAGGCTAAAATGCTGTAATTCCTTTAATTCATCTAATGGGTGTTCAGGCTGTGATCATGTTTTAAATTCAGATCAGATCACCCAAATTGCATAACAGCATTCACAAAAGCTTGTGATGAGTACAGGTCCTCTTTTATTTCAAATATGAGATTATACAATTTTTTTTTATTTATTTTTTAAATGTCAATGGTTCTTGTTTTTGGGGAAAATCAATCAACTTCAATTGTTTATACTACAAATTAAGTTCCTCTAACTCAGTTTAGTTTGTTGATTGAATGTAATTTTATTCTAAGCTTTCATAACTCCAAAACATTGACAGATGCATTCATTTTTTTGTTAAGCCCATACACACTAAAAAATGTTGAGTTAAAAACAACCCAAGTTGGGTTGAAAATGGAAAAACCCAGAAATTAAGTTGCTTTAACCGAGTGGCTGGGTTAATTGTTTGGCCAGCCTGCTGGGTAGTTCTATTTATCTCAACTATTGTTTAAAAATTACTGTATTGCTTGCTTAAAATTGACCCAAATATATTGGAAATTAACCTTTATTAATATGTTTAATAAATGAACAATTATTAATATGCTTGATACATAGTAATTAAACAATAAACATTTATTAAATTGCTTAGCAATAAATGTTCACCTTTTGATTATTATTGTTGACTAGTAATTATGTGTCTGATTTTTAATTTCCAACCTATTTTGGGTTCATTTTGAGCCAGCCATATAGTAATTTTTAAACAATAGTTGGGGAAAACTACCCAGCGCGTTGGGCAAACTAATTGCTGGGTGTGTTTTGCACAGTTTGTCCAACTTGGGTTGTTTTTAACCCATAATTTTTTTTAGAGTTTATTTATTTATTTATTTTTATAAAAACAACCATAAAAAGTCTGGGAACATGGCATTTTGAAAAAGCTGCTGCTGCTATTTTTGAGGATCCTCGACATTTGATACGTTTCAAAAGTTATTTAGTGCTTTGGGTCTACCAAAGAGTCCGGAGTTGTGTCATCCATCATCCAACACTGTCCTGATGTGGAGATGTGACAGAAAATTTGATCACCATCAAGACTTTCTCCAGTTCCGGAAAAGAACATTTAATTAATTGATCGAGTTTCATTAAGAATAATGTGATTCTTTTTTAATTTAAGCTCAAAACGAATTAAAAAAAGACACAAAAGATCACTTTTAGTGTAGTAGTGGAGGGGAGATTAATTTATTTAATGCCATTATGAAGATCACAACAATATTGGTTATTATTCAAGGTGCCCCCTGACAGAAGCATTAATATGGAACATCAGCTATAACATGTATTTATTTATTTATTAACATCACATTTCCAGTTTGTCCAGGGGAAAGAGTTCTTTTAATCTGCTGGCATCTTAAATGCTTTTCTTCTTTTTGGATCCCTCCAGGGCAAAACTTTTCTCTGACTTCCTGTTGTGTCTTCTCTTTGTTTTGCAGGGCACTTCCTGCCTGCAGAGGAAGTTAATCAGCTCTTTAGCCTCTCAGCAGCCATCCTGTAGCTGCCCCCGAGCTCTGAGGAGGGGTCAGGCCATCCAGTCAAGACCCCCTTTGATAAAGCTTTGTATTCAAGGCGATTGGTGAAGATAACACAGCGTGCTAGAACATACCCTAGTGCTGGTAGGCAAAGAATGTCCTTGTCTGGTCAGTCTCCGAGGGCAATAGCCAGAACTCATGGGGTCCAATCTGATCTTGATCTTAGGGCTCACTATATGTCCAAAGCTTTAGGTGTACCATTTGTGCCATGCCTAAAAATGCTCCTGTATCTGCACCAGCTGAGCAGCAATCAGAGATGGCCAAAGGTCACAAGGCCACCTATGTATGTGGTAATATCTAACAGTCCACTATCATCATCTGGAATACAACATGCTGCGCTGTACACTATCAATGGATAAAGAAATCCAGATTCAATTCAACATTGCACTATACTGGTGAGGTTAAAAAATGCCACTATTTTAAAGGGTTAGTTCACCCAAAAATGAAAATTCCATCTTTAAGTACTCACCCTCATGTCGTTCCACACCCATAAGACCTTCATTCATCTTCGGAACATAAATTAAGATATATTTGACGAAATCGGAGAGCTCTCTGACTCCTCTATAGACAGCATTTTAACCCTTAAAGACCTAGAGTATTTTGGGGGCTCCTGACTCGCCTGCACTTTTCTCTGGTTTTCTAAACCATTCTAGCAGTCAGCATCAAGTGCCATATATCATTTTAAACAGGACAAATTGAAGTTTCAGTTTAGCTCATTTAAAGTGTCAATTTTACATTTATTTTGAATGGATAAAATTCCACGAATTTCAAAAAACGCCAGCAAAAATCTAGTGTTTTTTTTTTTTTGTTTTGTTTTTTTTTACTGTAAACTCACACAAAACCTCATGAAGTTTGTTTTAAAAAGTTATATTTTGATGTTTTAAACTTTCAGATGAAATTTTGTATAAATTGATCAATCTCTAAGCAAGTTATAGCCATTTGTTACAATATTACTCTAGATAAAACTACAATATTACTCTTTAGGGATAAACAGGTGTACTTTATTTATTGATAATGTGTGTCCAAAAAGACCAGGGAGTAAAATAAATAATAAAAAAAAAATGTTATACAACAGAACACTAAAGAAAAAGTGATTTATTAGAAATTTATTTTCAATCTGAACATGAATAAAAACAAATAGTGTTGCAAGTAATGAAAACAATTATGAAAATTGTCTTGTGTAACGTTCAATAAACCAATCAGAGTGTCATCTCCCATTCCCTTTAAGAGCGAGATACGCTCGCGCCATGGCGGATTGCTATTTACATGGCGGAATTTGTTGGCGGTAAAGCTGAGTGCTTTTCAAGCGAAGAAACCGATCTGCTTGTGCGCGAAGTTAAAGTGGGCTTGCAAATGCGGGCTTTCAAATAGCTCCGCGCGATGAGTCAGTTAATATATATGTGTGTGTATTGGCACGATTGTTCAATTAATTAGCCAATTTCGTTCATCATTATAAGTAGTAATAGGCTGAATTGAAAATAGGTAGCCTAATTGTAATACACGCAATGACTATTCATCATTACATTTTTATATTTATGTAGCCTACACAATAATATTCTTTTACACTGTAATCCTTTGGTTTTTAATATTTGGCATGTTTGTGTGATGCGCATCCCTGTGTGTAATAAGCAAAGTCAACGCGCACTGTGGACGCGCCTAGAGGCGCAGTTTCTACCAACGCGCTCTAACAAAAAAATATTGCGCCATTGACTTTAGACCTGGTTTGAGTTGGTCTATGGCGCAGTCTATTTTCAGCTCCTTAAAATAGCAATGCGCCGGCAATGCGCCTGAACACACCTCTTTTTTAGACCAGCACACCCATGGGCGCACTAACTGGCGCAAATGCATTTACTAATTTAAGGAAGTGGCGCTGAACAGGAAAACGCCGGACGCAAACTAGCAAACACACTTGCGCTGCGCCTTGCGTCGCATCGCGCCGGGTGTATTATAGGGCCCTTAAACTTTGTGCTTATTCATACTTCCAAAGAAACATGATAGTATCGTGGTTCAAATGAGAAAAACTCATGTTTATTGGTTGAGATGATGATGGTTTGAACCAATCTGGGCATAGGAGGCAGGACTAGGCATCAACAATCGTTCCTGTTTGGCTTAGAGGAACAAACCACATGCATTGCCTTAACGAATCAATGCTGCAGATTTTGATGACGTAAACAGTCTCACCACAGAGCCTCTGAATGATTGTCAGAATGAGATAAGATATCACTGAGAATGATATCACTGGAGAATGAGAATATCATCACTGGAAAGCCACGAATCTCCTCTTTACGGTACATTTTAAAGCATACGTCTCTGTTTTTAAGGTTTAACCACCACTTTCAAGGTCCAGAAAGGTACTAAAGACATCGTTAAAATAGTCCATGTGACTGCAGTGGTTATTGTGACTTTATTTTTATGAAGTGACGAGAATACTTTTTGTATGCAAAAACAAAACAAAAATTACGACTTTATTCAACAATTTCTTCTATTCTGTGTCATTCTCACAGGCTGTTTACGTTCAGCACTTTCAGGTTCTACATCAGAATGCCGTCTCAGTATCATCAAAAATATCTTAGTGTGTTTTCACACCTGAGCGTTTGTTTCGGAACCTGATGCGTTTTCTCGCTTGGCTCGTGCGTTAAGGCATAAGTGAACTCAGACCCGCACCAAAACAATCACTCCGAGATCACCTGAACGAGGTGGTCTCGGCTCGATTGCAAACAAACTCTGGGGTGGTTTGCTTGCGGTGTGAAAGCAATCCGACCAAATGGACCAACGAACCAAACAATATCATATTTCATAAAGGGAAATATATATGTTATATAAAATGCAGCAGTTTTCGATTCTGTGAGTGAGCACAGTAGTTAATGCAGTTGAAAACCAAAGAGTGCCTCTTCATCTTAAAACGTTGTGTAATCGCGCTTCTCCGTGCAAGAAAGCTGTCCCAATGAAACCTTGATTCCCGCTTTGCTGCATTATAACATTGATATAGTGTTTGCACATATCTCAACACAGTCTATTAGACAGCGCTGGGAGATACAGAGAGATCGCACTTAAATTAGTACGAATGTAGTAGATAATTTAACAGCAGGAATGACAGCTACATTTGTATAGTGTTTGCGTGTGTCTTGACAGTAGGTACTAAACAAGCCACAATATGCTCATGAAGCGAACTTGTCAATCATTTTAATGGATAATGCAGAGCAAACTCTGACCAATAAGGGGACAGTTGAACATGCATGTGACTTGCATAAACACATTTTGGTACGATTGGAAATATTGCCTTGTGAAAGAAAACCAAACCAAGAAGAAATTGCAACATTGTAAGTCCCTGTTGCGGAACAATACAATAGATCTACAGGTGTGAAAACCAAAATGAATGAAGGTCTTATGGGTTTTGGAACGACATGAGGGCGAGTAATTAATGACAGAATTTTCATTTTTGAGTGAACTAACCCAACTTTAAGTTCACGACACATCAGACAAAAATATTTGGACCGTCACAAATTTGAGATAGGTAAAATGTAAAATTGTTTACCCAAAATACTAAAATTAACTCTAAAAGGGGGGTATAATGCTATTTCATGCATTCTGACTTATTTACACTGTTAAAGAGTTGGATTCTCATGCTAAACATGGCCAAAGTTTCAAAACACGAGTTGGACGTATGACGGAGTATTTCTGTGCCAAAAATTCGCTTCCAAATCCTCTTAAATTTCAGGATCTTTTTTTCGAGCATGTGCCTATGTGACATCAGAAAGGTCGGAATTCCTTGTATGGACACTTCTCCCGGAAGAGCGCGCATGTACACGTCGACCAGAGCGAGAGAGCAAGAGCACGCCTATCATTGTGCTTCGTTCGGGTTTACAGAAGTCATCGGAAGCCCTGCACAGGACTTGTCACTTTGTGACAATGAAATCAACAATGTCACCAAAGAAATGTGTTTGTGTTTGTGAGGGAAAGATAACCTTGCTTCCCAAAGAACCCAGTGTTCAGTGGAGCTGAGAGTTATGTGCTCACGCATTACATTAATATGTTATTATATTTTTTATTAAAATAACCATAGAAACTGATAGTTGCAGTTTTTTATTGGTTAAAATGAATGGAGAATATCTTGTGTTTTTCCGTGGCTGCTCGAGCCCGCAGGATTAAAAACACTCTGTTTAGGGTAGCTTCATTTTTTAGGGGATATAGACTATTGTTTTGTTTAGTTCATAAGTTTTGGGTCATTAAGATTTGGGTTAGAAGACTTTTATTCAGCAAGGACACATTAAACTGCCAGTAAAGGCTTTCAGATTTTTACAAAAAAAGAAAAGAAAAAAAGTATATTAAATAAATGCTGTTCTTTTGAACTTTCTATTCATCAAGGAATATATGTATCATGGTTTCCACAAAATTATTAACCAGAACCACTGTTTACAACATTGATAATAATAAGAAATGCTTCTTAAGCACAAAATCAGCATATTAGAATGATTTCTGAGAGATCATGTGACACTGAAGACTGGAATAATGATGCTGAAAATTTAGCTTTGCCTTCACAGTAATAAATTACATTTTAAAATAGAAAGGTTATCTTAAATAGTAATAAAATATGTATCTAATCAATCTCATCTACTGTTTGTATTTACTTTTACAAAAAAAAGGTGTTATGTGTATTTAAGCATTACGTTTAACTTGGTCGTCTCATCGAACTTCACTGTATGGTACTCTATCTACTGAGCACTTTTAAGGATATAATATCTTAAAGATTAAATTAATTAACCCACAATCGTCAATCCAATTACATATATAACGAAACATCTATGCTCTCTTAAAGATGTACCTAGGTTAAAACAACCTCTTAGTTAAAAAAAATGCACTAAGAGTGAGATTTCAGCATCAATCTTTAGTATGAAAAAGGGCATGTTTATAAACAACGACAACATTTATTTTGAATGGGGAAGATTGCTAATTTCAAGACTGCCAGCAATAACAAACAAGTCAACCAAGACTGGAGCTCTCGTCTCGTACGCTGAGCTGAGCGAGTGCGCTCAGATGAGAGTGTAGAAAGGAGTGGCGATAGGATTTGAAAGGCGTTACACTTGAGTGCCTCCATGATTTGCATTTAGTGACTGAGACACATAAATGGCGCTGGGCTGTACGTCCAATTGTTTGTGGTCAAGCGGCGCGACGCCGGTAATTAGGATGCTTTCCAACACCTCAGGGTCAGACCAGACTTTCTGTGAGCGATCACAAACAATTCAGCACACAATTCTGATTTTAAACCCTCACAACACTGATAATTACTACAGCGGTGATAAGGGAATGGTGTAATTTGAAAATATGCCATATTTTATTGCGATGTAGTGGAGAAGGGATGGGTAGGAGTGAGGAACTCGTCAATGAGTAATTTTTCTTTTCTTTTTTTTTTTCTTTTCTTTTTTTTTTTTACAACATTATAAATTTGACGGGGGAGAATATGGAAGGGAAAATGCTTTTAGTGTGTGATTTATACGAGTGTGATGGGAGAATCATAGATCACCACAGCAAGTCGACAGGCGCTGATGGGCCATATGAAGAGCGCTAATGCCGTCAGAACAAAATGTAACCAATCTTTGGACGCCCTCAACCATGCAATATGCCTAATAGAAACTCCAAAACTATCAGGCTGTCAGAGGCTTGCTGCGGTAAAGGGCCTAGGTCGGGAGATTTTAGATGGGAGACAAGTGGTATAAATTTACCTGTTGTGGACCCTCCACACACACACAGTCAGATAGGTTGAGGAAATCATCAAAGTTTAGTTTAATTTAGCCCCTGCGGATGTAACACTAAAAGCTTGTCTGCCTTGACATTAATTAGTAAAAGATGCTCTTAGTGTCAGGCAAATAAGAAAAT
This sequence comes from Chanodichthys erythropterus, assembly GCF_024489055.1. Classification (NCBI taxonomy): domain Eukaryota; kingdom Metazoa; phylum Chordata; class Actinopteri; order Cypriniformes; family Xenocyprididae; genus Chanodichthys; species Chanodichthys erythropterus. The sequence goes on along the minus strand of NC_090238.1, from coordinate 24,820,329 downwards.
AAAATAACAGGCCATAAATGAGCAACAAAGCAACATATTATATATATATATATATATATATATATATATATATATATATATATATATATATATATATATATATATATATATATATATATATATTTTTTTTTTTTATTTTTTTTTTTTTTTTTTTTTAAAGAAATAAATACATTTATTCAGCAAGAATTAAATTGATCAAAAAAATCCTGAGGAAAAAAAATGCATACTGGGTTCCACAACTGTTTTCAACATTAATGATGATAATAAGAAATGTTTATTGATGACCAAATCAGCATATTTAAATGATTTCTGAAGGATCATGTGACACTGAAGACTGGAGTAATGGCATCCAAAAATTCAGCTTTGCCATCACTGTAATAAATTATATTTTAAAATATATTAAGATAAAACAGCTATTTTAAATGGTAATATTTTAATCAAATAAATGCAGCCTTGGTGAGAATAAGAGACTTGTTTAAAAAACATTTAAAAATGTTTTTACAGACTACAAACATTTGAACTAGTGTTGTCAAATGATTAATCACTATTAATCACATCCAAAATAAAAGTTTGAGTTTACATAATGTATGTGTGTGTACTGTGTATATTTATACATACATATATACATCTATGTGTGTGTATATATACATATACATACATAATAAATATACACAGTACACAAACATTTATTATGTGTAAACAAACTTATTTTGGATGTGATTAATCGCGATTAATTGTTTGACAGCACTAGACTTTAAAATTAGTATACTCTTGGTACCTTGTGCCAACATTATAAGCGACCTGGCAACAACATTTAACTGTAAATTTGGTTCATTTCCATACAATTGCAATCAAAACTATCCAAACCTGCAGATCCTCCATTGTCTTACAATATACAAAAAAAAAAAAAAAAGCTTTTCTGAGAAAATGGCAGATGGCAACAGTTTCTAAGATAACACTGATCTGTAATACAGTAATGTTTTAAGGTGGAGCTTAGAAGATGCGTTTCGAAATGTTCTTTATTATGTTAATTATGTTATTGATAGTAAATAATACATAAATACAATAGTGTCTACTTCCATTCGGTTATTTTCTCTGTTGATGTTCCATAGCTCAAACTGACTCTGAACCTACGGACATGGCATCATGACAAACACACCAATCCACACCCCTCTTACTTTCACTCACACACACACACCCACAAGGTGAGGCCTTTAATCACCTCTGTGCGCTCTGACTCTAATGTCCTAATGGAGAGTCACTGCGCACCTCAATGTATTTATCATAAAAGCCAGTGCCAGTGTAAAAAACCTAAACAGTCTAACCTCCCTCTCTCTCACCTATCCCCTCTCCCTCTATTCTTGTGCTCCCCTGGTGAAAACATGTAATTCTACTTCCATTAAGCAGAATATGCAGCCCTTCACATTGGGGAGCGAGTGGGGCACGAGTTCAGTTCCTCCACATTCACTGTATAGGTGCAGCTCACACAGTTCATTTTAAAGCAAGGAGGGAAAGGCAACCCTGGAGGTAAGGTGGCAAACCTCAGCCTTTACATTTTTTAGAGGGGGGTGGGCACATCAACTATATTATTATTATTTTTTAAATTAGAAAATGTATATGAAATGCTATGATGAAAAATGAGGTGCAGATGGACTATTATTAAAAAGAGATAGAACATAAAATTACGAGGAAATGGAGGGGGATATGATCACGTTCAAACCTTTGCCTCTCACGAGCACCACAGCTAGCTCCTTCTTTATGCCAAAAGCGACATCCTCACAGCTCTCGTGATGGTGCACATCGTCTCCGTAAGGTTCAGTTGTGTGCTTTATTCCATGGGATGAACTCGAAGGAAGGCTAGTTGAGTAAACCAAACACTCTTTGAGGCAGAGAAGAATTACTGCATTAAAAGCAACATACTATCATGAAACTGGCTTACATATCAGTTCATCACTTAACAATAATATTATATTTGTTAAAATTAGTAGTTAGTGTTAATGAAATAGCTAATATGAAATAACAATGAACAATACTTTTTACAGAATTAGTCTAGGTTATTGATAATTTTTACATATACTTTTTTTCAAAAAAAATAAATTCATTTTACTTGATGCATTATAAAGGAACACGAATTATCAATGAAAAAGAATATAATAGTAAAAGTACATTTATATTTATAAATTAACATTAATCTTGGTTAATTTATTCTGTAAAAAAAGTTTATTATTTAAATTTAAGTTTAGTATATAGTTAGCAAATTCATTAAATAATGGTAACAAATTTAAAACTTTTTGGTAACACTATTTTACAGTATCCTTGTTATATATTACATGTATGTTCATACATAATTAATGAATACAAATAATTAAGCATAATTACATGCAACAAATCCTAAACCAAATCCTATTTCTAACATACTTTAATAAGTATGTATTTTTAAATAATATTATTTAACTGCACTGTAACACATACACCCTAAAATGAAGGATTACACTTTATTTTAAGCTTTCCATGTTACAGTGTAATTATACATTTATTAAAATTTATAATTGGCTACATGTACTACCTATAGGGTTAGGGTTTAGTTTAGTGTTAGTTTCATGTGATTATGCATAATTTATAGTTTTTATGTACATAAAAACTTAAATCAAAAGGTTTTTACAATGGAAAACTAAAACTTTCCCTGAAATCTATTTTAAATGCAATTTGTTTTCATAAAATTATTTTTAAATACAGTCTTGAGACTATAAACCGTATTAAAAAAAAAAAAAAAAAAAAAAAAAATCAAGTGCTTGAGCACATTTTGCAGTCATTCTACTATGTTTATGTCCACATTCGCCATTTATGACAAACTACCAGTAAACAATTAAATTTTGAGTGCAGAAAGGTGCATGTAAAGTCTATCTCAACCATGAACCACAATTAGGCCAGGTTTTGTGGACACTGAGTGAACTGCATGCTAAAACTGAAATTTAGCAACGAGGGAAAGACACGCATCCGCTCGCACACAAACACATCTGGCTCCTGGTAGCCTTTTCTCTCTGCATTTATTCCAGTTTGTTAACCTCGTGCTGCAAGCTAGAGCATCTGAACAGGGCAGAGACACCTCGCATGAGATATCTGCTATTGAAAAAAAAACAGTCTGCATAGCCCGAGAGCCTGGCGTCTGATGCAGTGGTGACAGCTATATGTGTCAACAGCGATCAAGAGTGAAGCGCAGACAACAGGTACTCTGTTTCTCCGTTTCTCTCTCTCTTGTCAGTCAGTGGATCAGCAGCAGCGGCTAGCACATGCCCCCCGGCCCGCACCGGCCCGAAGGCGGCCTGCCGCCACCAGGCCGCCCGAAACGGGCAGATGTGACTATGGTTCCTGGCATTTGGCAAGACCGCTCAGCGTCAAGCAGACGGGGATGGGGCCGGACAGAGCATCAGCTGTAGCGCCAGCGCAGGGGGCCCTGGCAGTGTCACAACATAAGGGGGCCGAGAACCCTATCTCTCTTTGCCTCCTTCCGCAACTCTCCCTCCGCAATCACGCGCCGCCTAAGCCAGCAGCGGCCACTGTCACAAGCCATCACCGCCCCACAGGGGAAACTGCAAGTGCACAGCAGCACAGAGGAAGGAGAGGAAAGGATCGGGCACTTGTGCTAGCAAGCTAAGTGGCCGCAAAAGGCGCCGTCACATGCGATATTACATGCATCCTCTTGAGGTGATTTTTTTCACCCTGCAATTTTCAACATTGCCAAGTCGGAAACAGTAGAGCATGCCAAAGCCAGATAAACAAACAAACTTGCAGGGGAAGACAAAACAGCATTTAGAAGAAAAGAAAAGGGCAAGAAGATGATAACCCGTGGTCAGATCGGCACAGGGGGAAATTGCTGAAGACATCTGCAAGATGTAAGTCTTGGCCTTAGCTTGAGAGGACAAATAGAAAATAAAACCATCTGAAGCGTTTGGAAAGGGAGGGTCTTTGCGTTGCTGTGTATGTGATGCACGATGAAACAACACAGTGATTGAGTGTGTGAAAAAGCTGTCATGTGACAGTGAGCAGTTTGTGTCCGGAGTGTGACGTGTCGTGGTTTGACAGTTGTCTAGTTTCATCGGTGTGGCTGGTGGGAGAGGGGTAGCCCTGCAGATACACTCAGACTTACAGAGCAAAGTTTCTTTTTTTCGCTTGTTGTCTGAGCTTCAGTGCATTAATCTTCATTAGGCTGCGACTGGCACCGCACTGAAAGCATCGAACCCTCGATTGTGTTCCTCAAGCCCTTGTTGTGTTAACACAACAAATTTCATGACAAATGATCCATTAGCTCACAACAGCTGCCAGTCATCACCACAAAAATTACAACAATCTCAAACACTACAAATTTATATTTTGATTGATTATAGCCTGACAGTCATTGGTCTTTTGGGCCTACTACTGATTCCGATATGGAAGAGTAAAAATATCCGATTACTGATATATCTGTCACTAACTTTAATTTAAAAAAAACGTCTATATAGCTATTCTGTGATATAAGCAATACTGCAACATTACTTAAAGAGCAATACTCATTTCTATCCAGCCTTAGACTACACAAAACACATTTTACTTAAAAATTTAATAATATTAATGGTCCTGTGTGTAAGTTTTTGACTGTACTAAAGCATAGAAATATCATAATATGTTTGCAGATATTTAGGAAATATCAAATACTCATTTCTCTGAACACCCGTGCTACAGCAAGTTATTTTACTTGTGTGTATTCCATGTCGGAATGTCTGTTTTTGTTTTGGTCTGTACAAGACCGCAAGTTGCCAATTTATCCAATAGTATTTTGCCACCCTGGGTTGCCAGTTGGCGGAAAACACATGCAGCGAATTGCAGCCATGGAAGCCAGCGAACAAACTGGGTCAGAGATCGCAGATTCTACCCGACCTAAAAAGCCTCAGTATCCATCTAAAAATCTCTATGGAGGAAAGCATATTAAAATGTGATATCAACTCATCATAAATCAATAACTCAACTCATCAACTTACAGTCTGTAAGTCTCCTCGCCTTCCAATGTCAATTGAGCTCGCTCCTGTTGCATGTCCTCAAACTGGCAACCCACGTGAGCATTGAGTCTGAGGAGGAGGGACGGGACAAACAATATTTTGAATTTGGACTGCAGTGCCCATTTCAACCACTAGCTATCATTCTTACATACCGCATCTTTAACAATAATAACTATAATAGTAATACATGTTTTAATTATTGTTACAATATTAATGAAATACTATTAAATATGAAGTGTGCTATATAAAACCCTGTTTTGTTTTTTTAAACATTTACATTAAACAGGGGTAGTGTATTTTTTACGAATTTCTAACATTTTTAAAAATGTATTTAAACAATTTTAAATGTAATTTTTTTTTTTTGAAAAAAAAAAGTAATTGTAAATCTCTGCAATTTTTTTTAATTAAACATAAATAACTAGATGATCGTGTGGCAGAGACAATTGCACTACATAATCTGTAACCAAATAAATTTGACAAACAGTTGTTTCCTATTATAAAATTATTTCTATCAACAAAATGTGTGTCAAAGGCCAACAAACACCTTCATTAACAGATGATAAAGCTGTGATTGTAAAAGGTGATGTATATCAAGTTGTTCTTGAAGATAAATAACAGCTGAATAATTTGCTTTGTTGGGCCAGAGTGATAAAAGGTAGTGATTTGTATCCACTGATGAACATCAGGAAAGACCTCAGAGTTGTAAATGAAACAATCCCTCAATGACCAGCACTTGTCTTACCTTTATATGAGCATAAGTCATTGAGTCTGAGAAAGTCGACACTTTATACAGATTTGGGATCTTGTGGTTTACTTAATTGTAGCAAAGTAAATCGGCCATATGGGAGGCCCTATATCAGTCCAAAATCAAAAGTGTTTGAATGAAAGTTCATTTTTAAACAAGATTTCTCGGTTTAGTTGGATGAAAGAATTGTATAAATGCTTTTAATTGGTCTCTTTACCTGATTTGAGATACCTCTACTGTAATTGCACCCCAAAGCCAGTTATTTCTTAGACATCCGAGCGCCATCAGCATTTTGTCCCAGTGCTGTTTTCATTGCGGACAGTATATTTCATGATTGACAGTCACACAATAATTCAATAATTCAAACACTGCTGAGCCAGGACAGGATCAACAAGGGTGACCAACTCTACACAGAAAAACAGAACAGACTATGATGCTGAAAGATGAAGGGAGAGAGGGATGAGAAGCAGAATAGTCAAAGAGGAAAGACGTTTTACCTGCTGGCAGTTTTTAATGAGCACTTCACTTCTGATGGCCAACCATACACACACACACACACACACACACACACACACACACACACACACACACACACACACACACACACACACACAATAACACATGCCTAATTCATGTAGCAAACCATATATGGAGTAGTAGCAATACACAGTAGCAATATGCAGTAAAGATACAATGTGCGCTAATGTGCCATATAAAAATTGATCAATAATAAAATAAATCAAAATGGAAATTAAAATGGAACATTACTTAATTTCAAATCCAAACTGTGCATTCACGTAATGTGCATTTTATTGCATTACAGTGCATGTCAGAATGGAAATGTCAATTTTCTCATGATCTCCGACACTTTCTTTAGTCTCCTGCTTCTCAGAGTCAGATTATTTTTTCCCTGAGAAAAAAAACCCTACTAAATGTCAAATTTTTTTTCAGAGGAAGAAAGAAAAGGATAAAAGAAAAGATCACCCAGGATCCTCAAACTCGAATTTCCGATCTCCAGTAATACTCTTGAAAATGAATAGTCAAGTCAGTAAATTTCATCTGGAGCTTTCACACCATTTCATCTCTTATTTGGGTTCTTGCTCTGCATTACCAGTATGGTCCAAACTGAGCCCAAGCAACACAAAAATCATCCCTGTTTAATATAGTACAATGAACTTTAACTAGATCTCCATTTTTGTCTAATGTCAGTATTATCTTCAAAGAAATAGTGTTATTAAAACTTGCAGCAGACTCCTCTAACTAGATACCTAATTCTATCTCCTTCTCAAATGTGAGAATCTATTTTCAAGATTCATTTGTCTTTCTTTTTCTCTATTAATAATGGTGCCAGTGCATATCAAAGTGCCATAATGAAGATTCACAGCATTTTCTCTCTTATACTAATACCTTATCAAAGTTGAATCTCTTTCTGGAAAATCAATTCTCTTTCATATCATTAAGTTCTTCTCTGGCATGATTACATGCCTGCTGCTACTGCTTAGCAAAAGGCAGCAGAGAAAAAAAAAACAAAGCATGGTAATCTATGCATTCAATGGGATACTGCTTCATAGTCTGGGAAATATCTGATATCAATATTTGCCATGATGGTATTGATTGCCTTGATGGTGTAACACATTAAGAAAAAAAGAAAAAAAAAAAAGATAGGGAAAAAAAGAGAGAATGAAATGAAAAGACGCTCTGATTCAACTTTAAATTCAAGTGCGATAGAGAGCGAGACAGTTGACCGCATTGTTCAATCAAATGAAGTGTATGGAAAGAGTCTCACATAAACATTCAGCATGGAACAATAGCAGGTAAAAAGTGGCTTTGGCATAAAATAAAACCAATTTAAACTACTTCAATTATATAATTATAATATTGGGAATTATAATATTAATTATTAAGGGATTAGTTCACTTCAGAATTAAAATTTCCTGATAATTTACTCACCCCCATGTCATCCAAGATGTTTGTCTTTCTTTCTTCAGTTGAAAAGAAATTAAAGGAACACTCCACTTTTTTTGAAAATAGGCTCATTTTCCAACTCCCCTAGAGTTAAACAGTTGAGTTTTACCATTTTCGAATACATTCAGCCGATCTCCGGTTCTGGCGGTACCACTTTTAGCATAGCTTAGCATAGTTCATTGAATCTGATTAGACCGTTAGCATCGCGCTTAAAAATGACCAAAGAGTTTTGATATTTTTCCTATTTAAAACTTGACTCTTCTGTAGTTAAATCGTGTACTAAGACCGACGGAAAATGAAAAGTTGCGATTTTCTAGGCTGATATGGCTAGGAACTATACTCTCATTCAGGCGTAATAATCAAGGAACTTTGCTGCCGTTCCATGGCTGCAGCAGTGCAATGATATTACGCAGCGCCTGTGAGCCCCTGCTTGCACAGGGAACGTGCCTTGCAACCATGGAGACGTATGTGAGAGACGCTGCGTAATATCATTGCGCCTGCTTTAGCCATGATACGGCAGCAAAGTTCCTTGATTATTACGCCTGAATGAGAGTATAGTTCCTAGCCATATCAGCCTAGAAAATCGCAACTTTTCATTTTCTGTCGGTCTTAGTACACGATTTAACTACAGAAGAGTCAAGTTTTAAATAGGAAAAATATCAAAACTCTTTGGTCATTTTTAAGCGCGATGCTAACTGTCTAATCAGATTCAATGAACTATGCTAAGCTATGCTAAAAGTGGTACCGCCAGAACCGGAGATCGGCTGAATGGATTCGAAAACGGCAAAACTCAAATGTTTAACTCTAGGGGAGTTGGAAAATGAGCCTATTTTCAAAAAAAGTGTAGTGTTCCTTTAAGGTTTTTGAGGACGTCACTGGGGTAAAACGGGTTGAAGGTCCAAATTGCAGTTTCAGTGCAGCTTCAAAGGGCTCTACACAATCCCAGACAAGGAATAAGGGTCTTATCTAGTGAAATGAAAAAAAAAAAAAAACATTTATATACAAATACTCGTCTTGCACTGCTCTGGGATGCGCCACGTAATCATGTTGGAAAGGCCATGCGTGACATAGGCGGAAAAAGGGCGAAAAACTCCATCTCATTTTCTCCTTTTTTTTTTTTTTTTTAGGTGTAAGCTAGTGTATGTGCACAGTCGAATGCAGTGCCTTGGAAAGTATATTTCATTTGACTCATACGCAGGGGCGGAGCCAGACATTGTAAACATCCGGGGCTTAGCCCAAATCAATATTTGTCCAATGACATTTTAAATTTCTGTTAACAGCTTTACTGACATGAAAGGAGTTTGTTGGGTGTAGCTCCTCTAGGGGGGTCCGGGGGCATGCCCCCCGGAAGAAAATTGTGTACATTTTAAGGTTAAATGCATCAATCTGGTGCACTTTGAGAGCTCAAAAACTTAAAAGCTTAAGCCCATACAGTGTGCACATTGAACAAAGAAACAGCATTGTACACTTGTACCTGGACATTAAAGAGGGCTCAAACATCTTTATAGTTGTGATATAAAGTCTCAGTCTACATTGTTTTTGGATGCCAAATAATTATTAATAAAATAATAATATAATAATGTTTTAATATGATATAATTATTCATGACAGCAGTTTCCATATATTGTAACACATGCACTCTAAAATAGATTACAATTTTATTAGTTACTAACTTTACACAACAGTATTGGGAAATTACAACACTTTTGTACTAATTTCTTTTTAAAGGATAAATCCTTGAGCTTTTATTTTGATCACCAGCTGATCGCGTGCGTAAATTTTGCTGTTTTATAAAGGCACAAACTGCCATATCACGGTTTCGATTTTAGTTCGTTGGTAAAATACAACGTAGAGACCATTTAAGCTTTGTATGTTTTAAATTTTCGGTTTATGATGAAACGGTGGCGGCGGCACAGGGTCATTGGGAAACACTGAATGAATGTTTAGCTGACAAATGTGCTAAAGTTGTAATATCAGCTGTTATATCCTAACAAAAACCCTTCAACCGGACCGAACGAGGGTCTCGAGGCCTGCCACTGCTCTGAGTGAGTGACAGGAGGCACGCCTGTGTTCAGCTGCGGTGTGCGTGAACGCGCTATTAGAGAGAAGAGAGAGAAAGCGCTGCCGGTGTATGGATACCTATGACGAATACTGTAGAAAAGCGATATTGAACTGTTTAACATATTTTAATAGAGAAAAATTAGAAAATTTTTATTTTGAGAGCACTGTTAAGAAAGCTCAAACCTGAAAGATTCGGGGCTTTTGGGAAAACATTCGGGACTCCAGCCCCCTTAGCCCACCCCTAGCGCCGCCCCTGCGCATACAAAGGCATTTGACGCATGTGCAGTTTTGATCAATCTCTCGCCACAAGTTACAACCATGTAAACATCTCTGTATTCTTTCATGCAGTAGTTGTACAAATGAGGATACTTTCTAACCTCTTTGCACAATCTCTCATCTATGTAGCTGTAGCTTGCATGCGTTCTGGTCTGTTCAGTTTTTTTCTTTGACTACCTTGTGAATCGACACCCCCACGGCATGGCAGCCACTTTGTGGATAAACTAATTACTACAAAAAAATAAATGCGCATGTGCAACCTGGGTGTACAAGTACATGCAGTTACCAAAATCTAGCGGTGCACATACTGTACATGAATACTCTTCTAATGATGAAATTTGCATCACGCACACTGTACACTAACCTTGCGTATGGGTAAAAAGTGAAGTATAATTTTGGCTTTAGTCTTTACATGTTCGCTTTGTAGACACAGGATTGGTACTTCCGTCTACATCACGTGAGACCTTTCCAACATGATTACGTAATGCGTGGCACATCGTAGAGCAGTGTAAGACAAGCATTTGTGGTTAAAAAGTATATAATTTTGTTTTGTTTTGGTAACACTTTATTTTAGGGTCTTTTAACTAGTTGCTTATTAGCATGCAGTAAATGACCAATAATTTCGGTAATCCTTTAATATAATATAATATCTTAACATTAATTGTCAGAATTAATCAGATCCTTGCTGATGTGTAAATTGACTATAACATTAAATAATCTACCACAGTTGATTTTCTCAATTTGCCCAGCATTAGCAAGTGTTGCAAAAATTTCATTTTGGTCACATCTTTGTCTTTAAAACAGCACAAGGGTAACTTCAAGAATAATAATTAATGTTAATGATACTCAGCAATAATAATGAGACTGTTGAGCAAGAAAGTCAAGAGAAAAAATCAAAGGGGTGACAAAAAGGGGGTGGGATAAGAGAAAGGGAGAGAGAGAAGGAGAGAGAAGCAAAGAGACAGAAAGAGCAAGGGGAATAAATGGATAATAAAGGGAGAGTGCGGAGGGAGAAGTGCATCTGACTGGAAGGAGGGTGGTGATGTATGCGGGCCTGTCAGCGGGGGGAAGATGCAGTGCGCTCTTCCTCAGGGAGGCTATCTCCCTCCCACCGCGTGCCGAGTGTACACACACCAGTAATGAAGTGGTCCACCAGCAGACAGCACAAACACACACATGCACACAAACTCTTATCATCTTGGCCTCCCACAACCTCCTGCTAGGCCCAAATTACACACTGGCAACTAGACGGCATTCGTATTTAATCATACTGTAACCTAATTGCACCAGAGACCGACTGTATAGTAATTTGTTATTGTTGTTATGTGCCATTCTGCTCTAAGTGATTTAAATAAGGGCGTCAAACCCACAACTTATTGAAATTGCCGCAGAGCACCAGGAGGCAGCTCGATGTGGAGATAAAGAGCGTGTGAGCACTGTGAGAACGGGAGAGGAGGCGAATGTGTGTAATCCGCGAGCGAAAGTGTGGAAAGGCAAATGATTCATGGAATAAGCATTAAAAAGTGAGAAAAAATGAGGGAGGAAGAGAAATCGATGTAAATGGGTCCCTGAGGACTGTGGGTAATAAGGATTACTTCTGTGAATATACCAATCCATACAACAGGCCAATGAAAACTAGTCAGATGTAGTCTTTGGGATTGTGCAAGCGTTTCTCACATTGTGTGATGTGCATATGCGCCCGTGGCCTGCGGACTATCGAAGTGTACAGGCATGCAAGTGGAATGATTTGCATAATGAATTATGATAAAGTGCATATATGTGCTTAGATGAAGTTTGACAATGAATGTATGACTCTGTGGATGTCTGTGAGTTTTGTCTTTTATTCCCTGTCTATTAGCTTTGAGGTCCTCTACAGTATCCTTCAAAAGTTTTTTTAAAGCAATTAACACTTTTAAATTCAGCAAAGACACATTAAATTGATCAAAAGTGACAGTAAAGATATTTATGTTACAACAGATTCCTGTCCTTCTTATTCATCAAACGAATCCTAAAAAAAAAAAAAATGCATCACAGATTCTACAAAAATATTTAGCATACCAACTGTTTTTAACATTGAAGGATCATGTAACACTGAAAACTGGAGTAATGATGCTGAAAATTCATCTTTGCCATCACAGGAATAAATTACCTTTTAAAATATATTAAAATAGAAAACAGTTATTGTAAAGTAAATTTAAATAATGTTTCACGACTTTACTGTTTTTACTGTATTTTTGATCAAATAAATGCAACCTTCAGCACAAGAGCACATTAAACTTTCAAAAACATTAAAAAAACACTCAATCTTTTTATTGCTGCTGTATATGCTAACACCCCCCCTAATAGTTGACAAAATTCACTTTTAGCAAATACTGTATATATAAAAAAATATCCAACCATATGCTTTCTGGAATAAAGATTCTAATGACTAGCAAGTAGCAATGGTTGGTTTGTGGCTGAATAATTTAAAGACTAATGGGGGGGGGGGGGGGGGTGGGGGGGATGTTATGCTATGTGCTCAAAAGCGGACATTTATTTACAAAAAATAAAATGACATGAAATGACATGACATGACATGCAAAAACATTTTTTTTTTTTTTTTTTTTTCATTCACCAATCAAATTTTAGGTTTCAGAATACACTTTGTTTAAAGATTAGTGTTATGCTATGTGCTCAAAAGCGGACATTTATTTACAAAAAATAAAATGACATGAAATGACATGACATGACATGAAAAAACAAATTTTTTTTTTTTTTTCATTCACCAATCAAATTTTAGGTTTCAGAATACACTTTGTTTAAAGATTAGTCTCAACAATATTATGAAAGATGTAACAGGATGAACTGAAACCATTTTGCTTCATGCAATATGTGGGAAAAATGGCCATACATGGGTTTTACACTGTATTTAATTTGCATATTAATGTGTTCTTTGAGCAATGTAATAAAAAAAGAAGTGTAATAATGGGAGTAATAGTTGGCAACAGTTTCATAGCAATATCTAATATTTCATAGGAATATTGATATGTAATTTCTTTCCCTATTCACTTGTGTCTCCTAAAATGTCTGATAAACATGATTTAAGTCCTGGTCTCCTCTAAAGTGGACATGTATGAAACCAATACCCTGTTTTGTAACATAAAGTCATATTTTGATTAGAAACTCCATAAAATTTTCCTGAGATGTTGATTTATAACAAAACAATTTGAAAATTTGTGAGATTTAAATGATAATTACAAAATATATATTCATAAGAGTGCTAAATTTGACCATTCAGTCATTTTTTTAAGACCAAGGAGAAGTTGTTGTCCTGGTGAAACCTCCAAACATTTGGTATCTCTGAAAAGCCCTGATGTGCTCTTTATAGGACATCCAGACTTAAAACCGTGATATGTATGGTGTCAGAGAAATTCACTTAAATATAATGTCCTCATACATGGACAGAGGGACCCAGGACTTTAAAACAAAAGTGACAAGCCATTCAGTATGTCCCACCCAAACCGTTTGTCTCAATAGGAAACACATCAACACATGTTGCTGACCAATTTATAGAGTCTTTAATATATAGATATACTCACTTCTACTCATAATTGTGTGCATGAGTATGTGTTCATGGAGTGTATGGACACATGTCCATGTTAGTGTCATGTCTGGTCCTGTTCTGGCTGGCTACATGTGTGTGTACGCATGTGTATGTGCGGACTTTAATCTGGCTGCTATCTCAGTGGCAGGTTGAAAATGGGTCTACGGCGTGCCACTGGAGCTCTGTAATCCATTCTCAACAGTGAAGCATGGAGGCAGAGAAGCCTGCGCCCATTGTCATGCTGAGTTACATGGACTCATGATCACATTATCTGGCCCTGGACCCCACTGATTCATTCAGTTTACAGTATTCTCTGTTCACAGCCAACTTATTTCCTTTAGCCCGGCCTGCCGACAACCTCCTCTATGCCGTATTAATCTTATTTATGGACTTATCGTAGCACAAATATCACAATACCACTCTGCGCTGGGCTCTCTCCCCTCGCACTGCTCGAAAATAAACATGAGGTTGATGGAAGCTGAGGCTATTCTTGAGAAAAAAATTGGTTGTTTACTACCTGTGGGTTTAAGAAAGTAGTCTTTTGAGAAGTGGGAGTAACAGAGTGGAAAGGATGTGTGTATGCTAGGTGAAGCTGTGCGAGACACACTATAAATACACTCAAATGAAAGCTTAATAATGCATAGATTTACGCTAACCAAGATTTTTTTTTTTTAAATGTTTAAATACTCTCTCCAATCTCATCTTAATTTGCAAAATAAGACATTTGCATTTTCCAGAACAATTTGTTCCTAGTGTTTTTTCTAACTAGTCTAAAAGTGGCTCGACCAATGGCTTGAGTTTCGGGCGTCGCTATAGGATTTCTGACCGATGGTGGTGTGTTCGGAAAACAAGAAACAATTATTTTTGCTGGTAATTATTTTTGGTTACTCTAGCAGCATAGAAATTTCTTTAACTTTAAATGTTTTTTATTTAATCTTATTGTTTATTAATATTAAATTACTGTAAATGAGGGGGAAACCATTATTAAAAGTGAATGAAACCCATATTCACAGTGGGATTATGGCCAATCACATCATTGTAAGATTACAGGTCAGCTGCGTGACACAGAGCGTCTGATCGTTCTCACTCTGCGAACCCGAGAGCCTGGGTTTATGATGCGTATGATTATTGGAATGTCATTATCGTGATACTGTATACAGAATTATGACACAGCCTCAGGGACCGATTACAGGAAAAGATTCATTCCGAAGGCTGGAATTTCCTCAACCTTTAGAGAGAGAGAGAGAGAGAGAGAGAGAGAGAGAGAGAGAAATGACAGAAAGAAAAAGGGCTGAAGAGTGATTAGGTTTATTCCCATATATGCCTTCATCAGCGAGATATTTTCTTTACTTACTGCCAATTGAATAAAGCATGCGGAATGAGATGAAATGCAATACACGAAACCAGCACATATATCTTCATTTCTGAGGTTTTATTTCCTGACGCTTTTCAAAGCTGTGGACTATATTGATTCGGCTTCCCTTTCCCTTGGTAAAGATAGGATAGTGAATGAATGTGCATTAGGAGGGTGAGGGGAGGTGGAAGGATTAGGATGATTTCATTAGTCCTCCGTGGTGGATTGGGTCGTGAATCCTGGGCTTAGGTTGACAGAAACACTTCCCTTTTTTTAATTTCTCAGGCGGATCATGGCGTAACGCACGCTTTTGTATAACAGGATGAGCCACTGAGTTGATCGGGGAGACAAGACTGGCACTGTGCGTTTTACACCAGAACTGTTCTGTTTTTAAAGCATAAGCGCAAATTGTACAAGTATTGTTAGCTTTAAAAACAAAATTTAAAAATCTTATAATTTGTTCATTAACCAAAGGGAATATTTCTTCAATTTTCAGTATACAATTCTCAAACTAGAAAAAGAATGCATTTATGGATATAACTTATTTCCATTTTAATTATATAAACCATTACAGGCTCGTGGACTATTTTTAAGATTCAAAGGACTACAATATAATGGCATGAAGAGACAAGGATAAAAAAGCCACATGTGAGTGTGATGAATCTATAAGATGACACTCTTAGGTGATTTTAGAGTCGCGTGATGGCAGTGTAACATGGTGTGCTTCAGCAAAATGACACCTGTATTTACTGCCTTTCGGCTCTCCCCTGTAATCCACATGCCATGCATTCATCATCGGCCGATCAATTGTCCAGAATCCAGTTAATATTTTTTCATGGATAAATCATTTATCAGCTTTTACGAGCAACTGACTGATGATTTTTTGCATCGGATCTGCCTAGAAAGCTTGTTGAAATGCTAAAAGGGAGCAAAAGACTAGATGCATATTTACAATGCATAGCTAAAGATATAAAATATGAATATTGTAATTCTAAACAAAAAATGCAACAAAAAATAATACAGAAAGACATCATGATTATTATCAAATAAAATTAAATGTTAAAATAATTGATGCATATTTAAAAAGTGAATTAAAATGTAATGCAGAGCTCATTTAGAGGAAATGCTTTATGTACACGTAATATATTAATGACTATGTATGTGGATGTTTGATTGTGGGAATGTGTGTGTGCTGGTGAACGCAGTCAGATCTGTGTGTAGTGTCTGACTGTCAGCTGTATGATATGCTGTGAGTGGCCTCTGCTGGCTAACTGAGGGCAACATGAGTCACAGAGCAGCAACCCTGCAATCATACATACACATACACACTCAAACAAACACACACACAAATCTATTTTTCATGCACACAGCAATGTAGCACGAGACTAGGAGACTATTGTTGTATCTGACTTCACTGAAACAAAAGACTGTGCTAATATGAGGGGCAGGTTGCTAGAAGGTTGCGTGGGGTACAATATAACATCCCCCGAATGTTGCCCCTGGCCGTCACATGCTATTACACTCACCGCACCAATCCACATTTATATACACTCCCCTCCATACACTTAGTAAAAAGTAAAGCAACAAACTGACAACTTATTAAAACCCCCACTGCTAGATCTGTATGAGTGCCGCTGTTTTTTCTTTTTCAAGTGATCTGAAGTTCGGCTTCCACAAGCCAACAGGAGAGACGTGGTCACGCAGTGGTTTCATAAGAGCAGACCATTATGAACGGTGCATATACAGGATAGATATATTGATGTGAACAAATAGCAATATAAACACAGAGTGGGTCCCCAGGGAAGTTTTTTGGCAGAAATAATCAATACCACGGCGCAGTAAGAAAATTTATCAGAGGCTTAGTTTTGATTCTTTCTGTTTTTGTGAGGCATTACAAAAATGTACCGCTTTCAGTGTTTTAATGGAGACTGAGTTCATTCCTGCAGAGGTCTTTAAACAAATGTAATCATCTCAATGTCAAAGTGAGAAGTCACTCAAGTCACTCAGTAACAAAAGGCAAAGTTTCTACTGAATGTGTAGAAATAATTCATAATACATACATTATAAATATATATATGTATTAAGTAATAATATATTTAAGTAATATTATAACTGTGGGGTTTTACAAAAATTCACTTGCCTGCATCAAAAAAAACAAAACAATATAATCCCCAAAATATGATGTATCATTCTTTGCTATTGTTTAATTCAACAATAAGCCTAATAGTTTCAATCTAAAATTCTAATCTAGTAAACATTCTCTTACTGTGCCACATTGATAAAAATTAATTATGCTACTTTTCTGTATTTACTGAAATCACAAATCAAATAGATATTAAGTGACGATTAATAAGTATTAATATCTGCAAACACACCCCTGCTTTCACAGACAAGGCTTAAGCCTAGTCCCAGACTAAAATGCATGTTTGAGCTGTTTAAATTTAAAAGCAACTTGCACTGACATATCTTAAAATATATCATTGCCATTGTTTTGTCTCAATTTTTTTTATAAGGCACATTTATAAAAGCTACTCAAATGTCCTAATTGAACTAAGGCCTAAGCTGCTTAATCTAAGCCCTGTCTGTGAAACAAACCTTTAGATTATTAGATTAATTTGAAAAAAAATACTACAATGAATTCAGTCAAATGATTTATAATTCATTATTAACAGTCAGCAAACTTATGTGATGAAACTAAAATATAATCAGAATCATGCATTCTTCTGTCAAAGTCATATATATATACACACACACACACACACACACACACACATATTCTCTCTGGCGAATAAGAAGAGTAAGTGTTGAGGTGACAATGTCATGACCTCATATGAACAAAATCATGTGACAAAAACAGAAATCTACGTCAGTGTACATCTGAAGGTGGGGATTTCCAGTTTCACTTGAAAACCAAATCTTTGATGCTGTTGTTTATAAATGTGAGGAGGATGAGTCAGAAACACACGGCTATGCTGTCTGTGAAGGTTACGACTCCAGCACATCAGAGAGAGAGAGACAGACATCAGTAACACTTCTCATCCATTAACTAAACACAGCCAGACTGGTGCTAAGCATCACTGAATATCTCTCAAAGAGTCTGAGTAAAAAATTACAGCATGTGCCTAATAAGTGCAAGTGTTTTGCACAGACACATGCATGACTGACACATAAAATATGACAATGATTTTAACCAAATTAAGAACACAATTTAAATCAGTGTAATGTGTACAGTTTTAATTTCAAAGTAATCCAGCACAATTAATTACAATGTTGGGGTAGGATTTCAGTAGCAAAGATAAACTGCAAAATATATTTTTAAAAATACTTTAGTGATTGATACTATTAATGCTATTTCTTTTAAAGTTATTATTGAAATAAACTCAGGAAGAAATGCAGATTATCAAAACATCCATGAAAGAACTTCTTAAAATGTCATTTTAAATAAATGCATTTTGCTCATTTTCATTTCGGTGATGCAAGCAATGATCAATCATTTAAATTCAGTATGACAAGGCTTCAGTAATGGCAGGAAATGCTGTGATAACACATAAATGTGTCACAGTCGTAAGCCGATATGAAGCTAGTTTCTATGCAAAATACACAGAACATGCAGTCCTTGAAAAGGTGTCCAGTCACACATCAATCACTCTTCTCTCATACCATCATCAGAGCTCTTAGAGACATCAGCCACGCAAATGGCGGCAAATTACCAGACAGCGTTACAGTGATAAATCTAACGTGTGCTGGCCACTGTTTAATTAGCAGTGTGTTAAAGTAGACTATACATATAAGTATGTTCTCTCTCACACACAAACACAAACACACTCTGAATCAATTTTTGAACTTGAAGATTTTGCTTTCCTTCCTTCTTCTCTAAGTTTTGCAGTTTCTTTTATTCTTTGTCTACTCCAGAAAGTTCATAGTTCATAACAGAATTTAAAAGACAAATTATATCATTTAGAGCACTCCAGGGCTAGGCTGTATCTCAGTATCTTTGAGGTTTTGCATCATAACTCCAATTACAAATGTGTTTTCTTAAGCAATGGTTTTGTATGTTGGTTTCAGATACTTAATTTAAGGCCCTTTTGTTTTAAATTAATTTCTGTGATTAAACTAATTTATTTTGTCCTCCAAACTAAATTCCAGTATCATTATATTGTTGTAATCGCTAATTGATAACAAGCGTACACCATAAAAAATATATATATATATGTATTACAATTTATTAGAATAATAAATTAATTTAATCACAGAAATTAAATTAAAACAAAAGGGCCTTGAACTAGGTATTTGAAACCAACATACAAAACCATTGCTTAAGAAAACACATTTGTAATTGGAGTTATGATGCAAAACCTCAAATATACTGAGATACAGCCTAGCCCTGGAGTGCTCTAAATGATATAATTTGTCTTTTAAATTCTGTTATGAACTATGAACTTTCTGGAGTAGACAAAGAATAAAAGAAACTGCAAAACTTAGAGAAGAAGGAAGGAAAGCAAAATCTTCAAGTTCAAAAATTGTTTCAGAGTGTGTTTGTGTGTGTGAGTGTGAGTGTGAGAGAGAGAGCGAGAGAGAGAGAGGGGCCGGACAGTGATGAAAAGTCCATATGTTACAGTGCCACCATAAATTATGTGGAAACGTATGGTAAGGCCACCAAAGGGGCTTCCAAAAATAGGCCACAGAACAGCCTTTGACTGGGTGGAAACAAATTGCCTAAATTTCACTTCGTGATATCTGTAGCTCCTGACACCCCTGTTTATACAGCAATCAGAGTCCAGAGAGAGAGAGTGTGTGTGTGTGTGTGTGTGAGAGGGTGGAGGAGAGAGAGGGGCCATGGTTAGGTCCTGCTTCATCACCCTCTCACCCATCTGCATCAGTCCCGCACCTCTCAGGGAGCTAAAGATTTATCACCACACACAATACAAAGAGGAGAGGGGATTCACAGGGTCTGGGTCCAGGACTCACAGGTCACTGATGAGCCATGTACATGAGCGTTACGGCAAGATGCTGCATCTCACAGAGAGTTTGTTACTCACAGGAAGTATTGACTCAAGGCATTTGTGATCAGTTAGTGCAAACTGCGTGAGAGATTAATTAAAAAGAAAAACTGCTTACACAAACGACAAGTTGTCTAATTTATATTCATAGTTTGATTAAAAATATTTTAATAAATGGTTTATAATCATTTAAAAATTACACTACTCATTACAATATTTTTTATAAATAAAATCTTTGATTTAGACCATAAATTGTATGTATAAAGGACATTTATATTTTTTAAATAATTAATTATATAAAATATAATTATTATAAACCATAATCATATATTTTATTATTAAAATATTTATTTTTGATCACAAAGTACCAGTTTTCATTAAAATGAATAAGCAGCACAACTGTTTTCAACACTGATAAGAAATGAAGTAACATTGAAGACTGGAGTAGTGGCTGCTGAAAATTCAACTTTGCCATCACAGGAATAAATTAGTTTAAAATATATTAAAAAAGGGAAAAGTTTAATAAAAATAATATTCCTTATTTTTACTGTAATTTTGATTAAATGAATAATAAATATGAATAAAAAAAAAATTGAAGACAGAATTCTGATCCATTGCTGGAGTCAAGTTTTAGTGGTTAGCACACATAATTCAACAAAATGTGCCGTGGTGCTGAGATCGACTTGTTTCGAACTTGTTTCCTCCCTTTTCCTAATCATTTCCTGTTCTACTCCTACTATTCAAAAAATAAGTGCCATCTAAAAAAAATTAAAATTAAAAAAGATTCAAAATTCATTGATTCAAAATCAATCAAAGTAAAAAGTACAAAACTGTGTTCCCGGGCCTCGATGACATCATGGAGCTAATATGCTAAAAATAACCAGAGCACACAGCCTGGTCTTTTCTCGCCATGACTGGACGTCCGAAACCTACCTGAGGTGACAGACAGCTTCAGTCAGACTGGTCTGAGAAGGGGGTAGGAAGACGGGGGGAAAAAATCCCATTTGCAGCATGCCAGATGGGACTGGCTGGATGCTCCACTGCAAACAACACATCTTTCTTTTGGGCCTGCATGTCCGGCTCACCTTAGCGTGGGGCCTGGCAGGTAATGATGGATCTTGAAAGCCTGGCGTAAGTGGGTGACACTGGCTGCCTTGTTATAGCTGCCAGTCTTCTCCCTGCTCCTGTCATTATTACACGCTGAAGATTTATTTGAGTTTGGAGTTGTGCGCTGGGTGCCAGCCATTTGCAATTCATCACCAGCCATACAGAAGCAGCCGGACGCGGCCAGTAGTCGGGGCTGTAATTGCCAGCGTCACCTGCCGGCGGAAATGATGAGGGGTCAGAGGAAGGGTCAAGCCCCTGTCCCGGCCGGCCCTGCTCACCAGGGGGACCGCTCCCCTTATGCATCCCTGAACTTCTGAACACACACATACACAAAAACATACCAAGGACTAAGAATATTTTTTCAAAAGCATTGCCACCATGTCAACACTAAAAAGTTAAATCCAAAGCAGCTATATTTCCAGTATTTTACTTGGGGATGCAAAAAAGAATGTAAGGAAAATATATGTAAACATTTACATAATTAATGTAATTGAACTGCAATTTAAACAACGATTTCATATCTCTACCACTATGGGAGGTTTATGACACAAGCGACATTTCATTGCAGGTGAATCCTCAAGCTACTAATCTATAAGCTTGATAATAATTTTTATTTTGATATTTATTCCTCCCTCCCTTTGCAACAGCTAATGAGCATACAGTACCTTATTTATTTAGCTTCATGTCCTATTTTTCTTTGGAATAAACAAAGAAAAAAAAAAAAAAAAAATGGCAGAATTAAAGCGCCACCTTTTTTCATCCCGATAGAGCAGATGTTGTCCTCGCAAATATATTTATTTACTCTATAAATCATCACAATTAAACATCATAAGTAGGCCATCATAATTAATTGGTCTAGTGAGAGTTGGCGTGACAGGCAGGCACCGGCAGTTGGGGAAACTGAAGCGGCTTCATGGCTCCATCCATCTCCACACACTGTGCCGCAGCTAAAGACAATGACACAGAAAGCAGCCAGCGAGTGGAGGAAACGGACCGCCTGCCACCACAAGTACTGAACCGCTTTCAGGAACCATCATCTCTAAAACAGCACAATCCATATTGTCACATTGAAATGTCTAGTGACATAGCATAGGGAAAATAGAAATGGAAAGCAATGAATCTTTCCTTTTGATTAGCCTGGGAAATTAGTGCATTCACCAACGGGCATGACTGCTCTGGAATGTGATGATTATGCAAAAATACTCCGGCATTACAATAGGTTTAATCACTTGCTAATAGCTTGCCAATAGCTTTACGCCATTTACTGTTGTTATTCAGACTATATATATATATATTCTGTAAAACCAAATGTTCAGAATGTAAAAAAATTGTTGTGCTCATATCAAATACAGAGGAAATATAAATAAAAAAAAAAAATAAAAAAAAAATAAGATGCTGCATAACAGATATTTACATATATTCAAAGACAAAAAAAAAAATCTGTTCAAACATTTACATACCATTGGTTATTAATAATGTTTTGCCTCCTTGAACATCAATAAAATACATAACTACACTACCTTTCAAAAGTTTGGGGTCAATAAGAATGCATTAAATTGATTACAGTGCATTAAAGTGACTATTTTAAAACTAAAGTGATTATTTTAAATAAATACTATTCTTTTGATAATTTGGCAACACTTTACAATAAAGTTTCATTAGTTAAAATTAACTAAGAATTAACAATACTTCTACAGCATTTATTAATCTTAGGTGATGTTAATTTCAACATTTACTAATGCATTAATAAAATCGAAAGTTGTATTTGTTAACATTAGTTAATACACTGTGTACTAACATGAACAAACAATGATTTAGTTTTAGTTTTATTAACTAACATGAACAAAGATAAATACTGTAATAAATGTTTTGTTCATAGTTCATGCTAGTTAATACATTAAGACTTAAGTATTAACTAAAAAAGTTAACTTTAGTATTATTATTAGTTCTACTAGTATTATTAGTTATAAAAACTTAATTTAGACTTCAAATTCATGTTTTGCTGTATCCTCTGCGCTTCAGTGTTCGTCATTACGTCATGCATCTGGTCTGAGGTTACTCTTCCACCGCAAATTAATGCATACGGCCGTCTGCCGGAAGCTAGTTATTTTAGTTAATTAAGTTTTAAAAATGGATATTTTTCTTACAAAAACCCATCACTTCACTCTAGAAGGCCTTTACTAACCCCCTGGAGCCATATGGATTACTTTTATGATGGATGGATGCATTTATTTTGGCTTCAAACTTTTGAATGGTAGTGTATATAGAAATTAGATGGCAAAGCTGAATCATAAAGTAACTGTGGTAAACAACTCAAATGTGCAGAGCAAGCTGGGAAACCAAAGAAGTCACAGGACCTGGAGGTGTCACTATTAAGACAAACCAGGACCTCATGCACAACTATCACAAAAGACTACAAACAGACCCTGATGCTCATAGAAGCCAACATATTAAGAGGTGTCTTTATAGGAGCTTTTCTTAAGTTCACACACAAACAGATGGATCGCAGCTGTCCTTCAAAGGCTCCTATCTTGCCTTTCCATGTTAATGAATTCTCCGTGCTCGGTCTGTGTGTCACACGTACACACGTACACACATACACACACACACACACACACACACACACTCCAGAATACTCCATGCTACTTTCAATCTCTGGCATCTCATTGTGCCCTTATCCCTTAGATGTCCTCTCCTTCTTTCTGTCCCCTCATTGTGTCTCTGATTAAATCCTATACCTCGACACCCGCACACACACACACACCTTCCACACACTCCTCCTTTTCTCTTTTTCCTAATGATACGGGCAGCACATTGTTTCCCCATGCTTAGAAGAAGTTGCGTTTCAAGCAATAAATTTCCCGCACAGTTAGGAGAAGGTCACCAGGGCCTGGATGCAAAACATAATGAGAGTACAAGGTAAAAAGTTGTCTTTTCCTAAGAGCAAAGGTGCTTTCGGAAAAAAGCCTAACTGAGACGGTCTTTTAAAGGGAGAAAGGAGAGGTCACCTTTATCTGGAAGAATGGATGACCTGTGATATCCATCTTTTGATCGAGGGGAAACAGGTGTGATTGTGTTGTGAATTATTTAAAAGACATTCTGAGAAGCGGTGGGAAGGATCTGTTCCAGCACGAGCACTAAAGCAAACAAGACAAGAGCTTTAGAAAGCCATTTTCATTCCGCTTTGATCAAAAAACTGTTTGTACTGCATGTGCAGAACACCATTTTGCCTGCACACATGGACTATGCATGAACGATGTCCTCGAAAATGACACCAAAGTACAGCTATGGAATGACATGCTTAAAAGTTAACGTAACGTTTCACGCGAACATTCAGGAAACTCCGGCTGCATTTACATTTAGACAAGAGTCAAAATTTGCAAACGTCCTGTTTTAATGTAAGTGATGTCTACAGCCGTGGAGAGGCTGAGAGATTTATTGGCTTAATTTGCTGACCTCTAGCACATGGATCTTGAGGGCAGCGCGAGTGCGAATCGGCAGCCGCCGGTGCAAGTGGGTCTGCGAGGAGCGACGGAAGGGGGAGGGGGGTTCAAGGTCAGCTCGTTTTAGCTGGGTCAAGTTCAGCCTACTTCCACTGCCTCCCTTATGCATTCAATTACAGTCACCTGACACTAAATTAGCATGACAACCTAATTTACCTTTTCACCCCGTTCCAGTATACGCTCTTCCCTCGCTCTTCTTCTTCTATATCTTCTGGTCGAGATATACTGGAAGAGACAAACAGACAGACTAACAGACGGAAGGGGGAAAAAACGGAGAAAGGGATCGCTTGGTCAGCACAAGTTCCTCCTTAAGCCCACTGACTCAAGACCAATAATATTTTCAAAATGTCTGACTATATTAATTATTGAGGAATTGGAAAATGGCCTCAATCAGGTCCTTAAGTCCATACTCAGTCCCATTAAGCTCCATCAGCGCAGGGGCGCTGGAGGTACGGTGTTCAGTAATGAGTGGAACCTTCACGCCTGCAGGCTGACCTAATGAAGTGCTGCCTACTTAGAACAGCTCCGCACCGCCAGAGCACATGAAACAAAAGACAGGCAACCATAAAAAGCAACTGTAAAAAGGGAAATTAATCCCAGTCTGTGAAGCCTGTTCTCATCACTGACCTTGTTACCATACATGGTTGGATGTGGCCTTGTGTTGAGGTGGTGGGCCCGTGCGGGGAGTAGATGTATCATAATATGAGATGAAGGCAGCTGAACATGGAGGTTTGAGGTGCTAGACATGTAAATTCAGGGAAAGAAAATGGTAAAATATTTCAGAGCTGCAAGTAGTGTGGAACTCCACAAATGAGATCTCTCAATTATTTCTCCTAGATTAAGGGTTTTCAATTTTTCACTGCCAAAGACACTCAAATATGATGATGAAATATCAAGTGATCTATACATTTCATTAATAAAGACCTTTTAATATTGCAAAAAAATAAATTAAAAATAAAAAAAAAATAAACATTCTAATTTAAAATAAAATTAATCCATTTTAAAAAATGGTTAAAAAAAAAGAATCTGTAAAATCTTTCTAATTTCTAATTCGAAAAATATACTTTTTTTTTCATTTAAAAATAAAATTGATGATTTCTGATCAGTGTTTAGAAAAACATAATGGTAAATGTTGGTTCCGAGACCATAGTTTTAAAACTTCTGTTCAGATGACAATAAGTTTGTTTGATTATTACCTTTTTAACATCAGGATTGCATCAAGGCTATTTACAGGACACTTTGCAAACACAAGGTAAACAACACAATTCATACAATTTAAAACAAATCCATAAAATTAAAAAAAAAAAACAAAAAAAAAAAAAAAAAACAACATGCAGATGTTAGAATATGAAATATTTTGGTCACACTTTAGATTAGGGTCCAATTCTCACTATTAACCAACTATTAACTATGACTTTTGCCTCTAAATTATGACTTTTTGCTGCTTTTAATAGCAAGGTACAGTAGTTGTCATGTTCAGGTAATGGGTAGGAGTAAGGGATGTAGAATAAGATTATTCAGAATAAGGCATTAATATGTGCTTTATAAGTACTAATAAACAGACAAAATCCTAGTGATATCAGACTGTCCTCCAAAAAAAAAAAACACAACCTGATAGGTCGTTTTTTTCAAGCACCTTATTACGACCCATATTTATGTTTTAAAGCCACGGACCCTCTAGCTGGTGTAAAAATAATGAGTGTCGTGTTACGTCTGTCGTCATGAAATGAATGAAACGTCACAACGTCTATCGTTACCAATTAAAATGTGTGTTCATTTAAATGCGATGTGTGGACTTTTTACTCGGCCCCTTACCCACCATTAGTCCCATTTCCATTTAGCAAAACTCTTTTTTTTCTTTATTATTATTAACGACTACACCTACCCCAACCCTAAACCTACCCTTAGTGATTTATAGTGCATATACACTTTATGAGCACGTGTTTCCTGAGATCGAACCCACGATCGCATGATTGCATATTGTTGTATTGCAATGCTCTACCATTTGAGCTACGCAAAACCCAAAATATGACGCAAATGTAAGGGTACAATGCATTAAAATGAAAGTATCCTGTTGTCGATAGGGGCACAACTTTAGTAAACGCTCTTATGGGTCATATTTCATGCATTAAAATTAAAGTGTCCTGTTGTCGACATGGGTGCAACTTTAGTAAACGCTCCTATGGATCATATTTCAGGGACGAGACAAACGACCTAAATAGGGGCGTATTGGTTGGAGGACATGTTGAGTAATATGGATGCTAATAAGCAACTAGTTAATAGTTATAAATGGACCCTAAACTAAAGTGTTAGCAATATTTCAAAAAACAGTTTTCTGGTAGCATCATAAAAATTATGATCCAACGCCAATGAGAGTAAATGGAGAGCAAATGGAGACTTTTGCTGAAGTCTCCTGCTTCATACATTTTACTCATGAGATAAAGACTCTCAATAACTTCACACAAGTCTCTTCTAGAGTTGATACTTAAATTAAGCAGTTTTGAGAAAATAAATCTTCAAAGTTAGGAATAAGCAACCTTAGAGCAATAAAATTTTCATTTGGGCACTTACTAGAAACAAGTGACAAATTAAAAAAAAAAAAACAAATAAAAAAAAAGTGATGTCAAACCTCTGTTGAATAACTACGACACCTACTGTAGAAATGATAAACATGGGAGTAAATATGTACCAAAAGAGCTGAACAAATATGTAACGTTTAGGTCATTTGTTAAAATACACTTATTCTGTTGAGAAATATGAAATCTGCTTCCCAGAGGACAGTGTTTTTAGTACACAATGTGAACTATTTCCAGTCACAAACAGACGGCCTCTTGCCCTTCACAGTCCTTACAAGGTAACTGCACTCTCATGAGCCTAGCCGTGGCTCAGCTATATCGGGACGGTACAGTGTACATCATCCTCCGAAACCCAGCCCCACACGAAGACACAATCAATTGTGTGTTCCTCTGAGTTCTCTCCTGCGCTCTTTGTTTCAGTTGAAACTTAGTGTGCGAGCACAAACCGTCCTCCCTCATTGATCAGAAATTCAATTCAAAAGTCTATAAATAAAAATAAATGAGCAGTAGTCACCCGGTCCCTCCCAGAAGATGCCAGCTGTATGGAAATCAAATCTATAATCCTTCAACTGCCGACAGGAACGCATCCAATAATGGCCCAGGCCAAATAATTCACATGCAAGAATTGAATGTCGCAGAATTAAATGAATTCTGTAATAATGGAACGAGTGCCTTAGCTTCAAAAAGAGCTGCTCACAATTTCTCATACATGACTAGTTTAAGAAGAAAGATTTTATGAGAGAGGAATAGTCGAGAGAGCACTGGGGGGTGGGGATGTCTAAATCTAAATTAAGATGTTAGATGTGTAGTTTCCAATAGGACCTTGACATAACTGTTGACCTACTCATGACACGATCACAGTGGCGAGGATTTGGAATTCTATTAGTATTACCAATGGAAAAAAAGTCAAGGAGTCATCAGGAAAGCAAATCTATAGCCTCTACTCTACCAGACAATTACTGTTGTTAAAGTAGAATTAGATGGGTATTGACAATGAGAGGAGGAATAGGATTAGGCTGACAGGGCCACTGCACTGAGGTGAGAGAGAGATGAAGGATGTGTCATAAACTTCATCTTGCTGGTTCATGTTTTACTTTTATTATGTTTGGTTAAATTCATGGAACAACTTGTAGATTTTGCTTTCTGCATATAATGAGATCATTTCTGATTTTTACAAGGAGATACTATTTTGTAAATAGTCTGTTAAGAGTTATGCAAACCTTGTTGAGCATATATAAAGTTGTTTACTCCATGAACTACATGGGTTCCTTTGGGAATCTCTAATGGATCTGACATAGGGTCAAAATTGAAATAAATTGTATTATGTGGTTGATAAGAAAATTTTTATTGAGCATTATTCAACATATTAGAATCATTTCTGAAGGATCATGTGACACTGAAGACTAGAGTAATGGCTGCTAAAAATTCAGCTTTGCCATCATTGGAATAAATTACTTTTTTAAAATTGAGAATTTAATTGAGAATTTGTTTTTTTAAATTTCAGGAATACAAACTAAAGTAGTTCCATAAGGTTTCTTGTCAAGCAGTTTGTTATTAAACAGTTGATGTATAGTGTGCATATAGATAGTCAAATGTCCACTGAGAAAGAATAAAAAAGTTCAAGGATTATAGATGTGCAAATGTTGCAACACAGTAAAAAATAAAGACAAAAAGCAAGTGCACAGACATTATTGCACACTCTGATATTTAAATATGTTCAAACACGCATATTCAGTGACTTCAGCTGCTGATGTATTGTAAATGTTGTGTTAAAACTTGAGACAAGTTAACTCAGATTTAATAGAGAGAGAGTGAACAAGAGCAAGAGGGAGAGAGACCCACTCTGCTCATCCCGTAGATCTTTACTTCTTATTGAAAAACTAGCTGCAGTTAATATTGACACAGCAAGGTGTGAATCAATACATTGAGAATGAGCAATACATTTTAATTTCAAACTGCTCAAACTTCAGCAGCAAATCCATGCAGTTAAGCTGTTGTGGGAGTGGGTGAGAAGGGGCAAGGGAGGGGGTGGATGAGATAGAAATTTGCTGTAGATCAGATCCAGGATCAGCCTCCTCCAGCATGACATTTCCTGTCAGATGATATAGACTAGCTGAAGTGACTTTTTAACCTGCTGTTCAGCACAGAGTCACACAGTCCTGTTTAGCACCTCACTTTGTGCTGGCTGACTGCAAAAAGTCCATTATATTTAATACATATTCATAGCTAAAACTAAGCTTCTCGACTAAGATCTAGCTAAGAAAAAAAAAAAACAGTCTCAGTCTCAAGACCATTTTTTGAAGAACTTTGTCTCATCTCGGTCTCTACCACATTTGCACTCGGTCACAGACTATGAGGACTTTGGATTTTAATTCAAAACAGGTCAAGACCACAACTGCAGGGATATTACTGAATTGCCGATGCATTATCTGATTTATTTGTCAACATCATTAATGTAATTGGATGTAAAACTTACTGCTTCAAATGCAATCAATAACTTATATCCAATTTGATTTCTTTTGTTAATTTTGTGCCAGGTTTGAAATCAATGAGGGATTGTGTCAAAAATGTCACAAAATTAATACAAATTCCCACAAAATTCAAGATATGATTGCAAAAAAAGTACTTGTATGAGACCTTGTTTGTATATATTATAGCATATTATATACTTAAGCAATATCTCAAGAGATAAAGAGCTGGTTTCACAACTGGTTTGGTAAGATTTTTAAAATATTTTGAAAGACGTCTCTTATGCTCACCAGTAGACTTGTAGACAATACCACCTAAACCGAGACCAATTCAAGACCTAGACTTAGACCAGTGTGTGTTGAGACCAAGAAAAGACCAAGACTTTGAGGGGTGGAGACTAAGACAAGTCAAAGACTAAGACAAGGCAAGGCCAAGACCAAACCAGCACTCCTTAAAATCATCTGAAAGATCCACATTTACTGCCAGATAAATGTCTTATATTTAATCAATAATTACAATTAGAAGAACAAGACACTATACATCTTTAAAATTTCTAAATTGGAAATCCTTACATTGCTAAATGTACAAATATGCCCTGATTATCACATGCATTAAGCGTAAATGCCAAAACAGTAAACATCTTGTTGAAGTCATTGCCTGTAGCCACACCTCTCTGCCATTGAAGCTAAATGACATTGAGGCTGAGCGATGTGAGAAACGGCCTCACACTCACAGAATGTACACGGGCATGCGCAAAAATACACTCCAGAATGATCTATGTCTCCTCCTTGCTATCGATAACAGTTTAACTACATCACAGCAGACAGCTTGTGTCTCTTTATCAGCAGCTCCTCTCTCGCGCTCTGCATGCAGGACGTCACTGCCTCTGAGTTTCAGAATCAACCTCTATATCATTAAATTTCATTATGACGTTAAACTGTTATAGGCCTCCATGCCTGGATAAAAAACAAAACAAAAAAACAGCTGTATTGCTGAAGTTATAATATACAAAAAGGTATTTTCTTTCATTATGAATTTTACTTATAATACAACCAAATGCAGGCTGACTTAAAACATCCTCTGCTTTTATGTATCATACTAATAGCCGTACTAACACACAGAGTTGGATAATGAAATGCAGTCATTATGTGCATTATTCACAAGCAATTAGTTATGTTTATGTATCATTTATGAGCCTGTCATAAGCAACACGAAAGCGATTAAGACTTATTAGGAACTTGTGTATTGCAATTTGTTTGAAGCTCTTCTAAATTATATATTAAAGGCAGATATGCAGATGTGTATGCAAGAAAGGGCTGCAGCCCACCATGACCATGAAATCAAATATATTTCATAAGATTATATAAACTGAATATAAATAAAGAAGCAAATGTTCAAGTCTGCTGCAACAAGGCTAATTCTGTGATACGTTCAAGTTGAGTGTGCTAATGTGGTCGTGGGACTGACAGCAGGGGCCTCCAGGCAGTCACACAAGGGTCAGTGTGGCTCTCTCTGGTTTAGTAGGGCCAGGCAGAAGAGCTATGCACTTAATCACACCCAGAAGACTGGTCATTATTGCAGTCAGTCAGGGTGAATTACCATTTCAAAGGCTGACAGACAAGAGAACAGAATGATTGGCACGTTATGATGACAGCTCCTGCTGAAGGAAGTGGACAGCCCTATCAACACCAAAGAAATGGGAGAATCCACAAACGTGTTTGCCATTTGTGTAGGTATAGTAGACCTGTTGATTACAGGAAGAATACTTTTATTGTTTGATTTACTCTAAATGTATGCAGAATATAGCCATCTTTTTAACATTCTAGATGATACTGATGAGCTGATAATTGTTTTTTAAAAGTTTTTACGCCATGTTAGCATCATGGCTATTTACATGGCAAAAGAGGTCAGTATCATCCATAAAATTTACATTATATAAAGCATTTCAACTTAACATAAGACAGAAAATCTAAAATACTTTCAGGTGGTACATTTTCAAATATTCCATGCAAACATGTTTCTGAGTAAAAGCGTTTTCTAGCACCATCATAAAAATTACAATTTAACAGAATATGCTTGATAGTCAAAGGAACTTTACATGAAAGACATAGAGGAGGAACTTCGCCTATTAATAAAAACCCATGGGTAAGTCTTGAGTGCCCCAGTCTACACCTAGTAAAGACAACTTGATCATGTCTTGATTTGAAGTTATGGAAGATACTTCTTTTTATACTAGGGTTTATTTCATACAGCTTGTTATTTTTATTTTCATCCCATTCTTTCTGCCACGTATTAGTTATATATAAATTAATAACTGGTTTAAAATCAGAAGGTGGTATTTGACAGTCAGATATTTCCAGGTATGAGCTGATAATTATTTTAATTTTATGGCCAATGAGCAATAATATGGCCACTATTAAAATTCTATAGCATATTGTTGAAATAAATTGAAAATAAAACAGTAAAACGAATTAACTGTTTCAACTGCTACAAGTGTATTTCAGCATTACAACATTATAATGTACAGTTTGAAAAAATGATATTCAATTTTGAAATTTGCTAAAGATTACATTTAACAACCAGACATCAGATCTTTTGAGCTCTCCAAACATCCAGAGTCCCATCTGGGAACATTTCTGGGTTTCTCAGAAGCAGAAGTCATCATAGTTCGGTAAACTTCTATAGTGGTGAATGAGAGACTACATTAAATATATTTATTGTGTTCCTATTTGTTCAAATAGCAATAGAAAAACTTTCCAGTCGTGGAGGCGGTGTGAACATGGGACTTTACATGTTACAGTGCAAGCTGGAGGTGAGTCTTCCATCAGCTCACTTTCTGATTGGGTATTGTTTAGTTTCATCCATAATCTCCAGAGTGTGTGCGGCTGCGCACATTTGTCCTTGGGGTTCCCCCAACACAACAGAAATTCTAATTGTAGATATTCAACATGTTGAATATTTACGATTCGAGATTGGGGCGGCTCCAACGTTCTTCTGAGCAGATTCAGTCACTTTTAACACACCTCACACCACAGGAAAATCTGATAAGATATTCAGTGGAACCATCTAGATAATTGGGACTTTACCTAGGAATGTCGAAAGGGGAGAAGGCAGTCCGAAATCGGTCCAGAATCACCCCGAATATCTTGTAGTGTGTGGCAGGCTTAAGCAATGCAAATCATCATGCAGCATTAATTCTTAAATAAGGTGTTTACTTAGACAGCTTAAAAGATTTTAAAACTGAACTAAACTACTTTAAATGTTGTTTTCTGGGTAAAGCAAGAGTATGTAATTAAAGTCTTGGAAGGGGAAACATCTGTTTTCGTCCCATATAATTAGCATAATTAATTAATCCTAACAAATTATTTTTTAACACCTAAAATAAATCACAAAGCCCTGCTTCTCTCGACTGACCCTGTCTGTGTAGTATGGGTAATTGATCAAGAGTAAATTGGACAATGTGCAGCAATGAGGCGTATTGTATCCTCGTATTTGAAACACACCCAAATCATTAGTCTGAGAGCACAGATGGATTAAGGACCATCTTTTTGTAATATAAAATCTTGGCTTGAGATAGCAACTACCAAAGTCTTAGCTGGTTGTTGACAGCATCAGATGAGGTTTGCATCATATTTAAAATGACACTGCTGTGCAACATAACGCGGCCAATCAATTCATAGCCTCAGGTAAAGATCTGATGACATGGAATGGTGTAAATGATTTCTAAATATACTGAATGCAGTTATTAGGCCAGAAAAATAGTCTCTCTAGCCCACCTTTGTTAGACAAAAAGAAAACTACAATCAGAAAAGCATGTACAGGCTCACATGTGCGCACACACACAGGCCAATAAAAACTCTTTCAAAAATGTCTAGAACGGTTTATGAAAAGACAAAAAGAGGGCCTCAGGGAATACCTCCCGTGAGCAGCAACGGTATATTGCTGTCAGGTTCACTGTCGGATGGGTTAATCAAAAACTCAAGGGGAAAGGTGCTATCTTCACCGCACACTGCCATCTTTATCGATTCTATTTACAGCACCTCACCGGGATCGCACTTCTTTAACTATTCAATTGGTCCAAAATAGATTTTTCCATTTTACGCAAGAGCGACAGGGAAAACATTAGACCAGAACAAACGTGATAGAAATGTATCACAAAAGCAGATGAACAAACATTGTGGAAGATTTATGGCTGGGATTTTAATAAATTCGAGAGAGATGAATTGATTTTGGTTAGGGGTGTAAGCAGCAATTTATTGGGTGGGAAAATGCATTATTTTCCAATTGTTATCAAGCTACAGTAAAACTGATTTGTGTCCTATTGCGTTTTATGGATAAAAGGAGGAGGAACCTTCACATGATTTAGATTAAATGTATTAATCAAAACCACCCAGTGTGAACAATATATCTACAACTTGAGAAGATTTTTGACATTTAATTCTGTCGCAACATTTTGGCTCTGTACCTCTGCCTCCAAATTCAATGGCTGCCACAGCTGAGGGAACGCTCTGTTTTAATTTTATGAGGCTTAAAGTAGCTTTTAACCAGCCAAGCGGCAAATAACATAGGATTAGAAATATTTAGTGTTTTCCGACTCCTTAACAAGGATAATCCTTTAGAAACAAGTCTGACCTTTGCGGCTTAATAACTTGGCAGTAGTTAACTCTTTAAATGATAGCTGGGTAATTTAAAGAATGATTTCGTAGCAATAATGATTGGGAAAGAGATCAAGTGAGACCGGGAGAGAGAGAGAGAGAACGAAAGAGAGCGAGAGAGAGGGAGAAAGAGTTAGATATGCAGAGATAAGCAGTCAAAGAAAATTTCATGAAATTTATCTGGTGTGTCGTCGTCAATTAATTTAATATTACTGACAAGCAACTAGACTGGAGATGCACACATTAATTCAATAAAAATGCATTAACACAAAGTCAACTGTTATCCATTAATGCCACTGCAAATAGAATGTTGCATGTGGCAGAATTGCAAATTCTGATGTTCAAACCAGGTCTACAAAATGTACTAAAAGGAAACCCAATTTACAATATAAGCTAATATTCAATTATCTAAATATACAAAGACTCATTTGGGCTTTAAATAAACCACTATTCCTAAAACTGACCACAACAAACCACTCTATTATTCCAGTCCATAATAATGATAAAATGCCCACCAAGGTCTCTGAACAGAAATCCATTTTGTTCCAAGAGTGCCTGTGTCCAGCCACTGTGCTCCACTTACTCTCTTGATTTGATAGTGAAAGCAGAAAACTTTTCAGTGTCAAATAGTATTTTAAACCAACAACTTACTAAAGTCCCATGTCATCAGGCCCATGAAAACTAATCTTTCAGTAGTAATAGCTCCTATAAAAGCGGACAGAGCCATATAGAGGCAAGTAAACAGGCAACAAATCCTTTGCTTGGCTCAGGTGGGCAATGAAGCAAACAAAAAGCTAGAAATGGGATCGGGCCCTGGATGGAGCACACTGGACCATGACTAAAATAGGCCAGAGTTCATAGGTCAAGGTCTTTACGAGAGCTGCCCCCCTCCCATCCACAAGATGGATAGCTTTGTATACTACTCAGTTTAAGATTGGATTCAATTCAATTCCCAGCAATTACAAATAAGCCTGTAACAAACAATATATATATATATATATATATATTTTTTTTTTTTGAAAAAATATAAATGTATCAATTCTTATAAATGTATATAAATACACCTAAAATATATAAACTAATTGTTCTTTCTCCTTAACCCTTAACTTTATAGATACATTAGATTTTAGAATAGATTTTATGACTGTACAAAATGCAAGGTATAATCTAATATAAATCTACACAATTACAAACATTTTGAATAATTTTGCATACACTACTTTTTTTTCCTCTCACATGCTTTATTTTACAGATCTATTAGATTTGTTTTTTTTATATGATTATCTAATATCCATCTCTCTATTGACTGGGTGAGTCTTGGATCTGGATGAAACTGCTCCTCTATAGTCAGGTAGATTGAACTACGTTGCCTCAGACAGTCTCAGCCCTACAGAATTTGAAATAATCAAAACCAAAGTCACAAACAAAGTCGTCACATTTGATTACCGATCACACTACACAGACATGTTTGAATAAATGCACTGTCATGTTTTTATCATCAGAAAGATGCTCCCTGCAGGAAAGAAATGTCATTTTATGTTTCAGTGAGTGTAAGTACAGTCAGTACACTACAGACAAAAGAAAAGTGCGTACAAGGGGATTTGTATGACAATAAAATTCACAAACCCAAACAACACTGTGACAAGCAAATCACAGGAGACTTGTAGTCTTATTCACTCTCAAACCGCCGTTATTAACAACAGCACAGTAATTCTGGCACTGGTGAGCTCCAGAAATCAAAGTCTTACTTAATCTTGCCAACACAGAGCCATTCTACTTTTTGCAAATGTTTCAAGTCCTACGTTCCTCTCCTGCAAAAGGATTTTAGAGTGGAAGTAAACACCTCAGAAATACAACTACGATGTAACATTGCCCAGGAGGATTTAAATTGGGTTTTTTTTTTTCATGGCCTCTAGGCAATACCTATATGACAACAACACAACTGCCGCAAAACAAAAACAGTCTGACTCAATAGAAAGATGAAGGGGTAACCGACAGATGAATGGTAAAACGATAAAAAGAAGCAAGTTTGTGCTTACGGTGGACGTTCTCAGCCAAAGTGAGATAACAGAGAACAACATGGCTTGATTTATTTTCTCTTCAGCTCTTTTCAAAATTGGATGGCAAACACTCCCTATTCCATTAACTACAGTCCATATGATTTTTGGCAAATAAAACTGTGCGGTAGCATCTGTGCGCCTGATACAGTGGAGGAGAAACTGCAAACGCAAATGATACGTTTTATTATTTGCCGCCATCAAATAGACCCTTGCATCTGCTTCTCTGGCACCATATCCGCAAACACAGCGCCCGTGTGAGATGGGAGAGACCTCAATCAAACGTAAGCTAAGCCTTTCTTCAGGACATGAAACAGAGCACTCCTCTAGCTGATATTATGTCTGCCAGAGAAAACAGGAGAAGATGAAGAGGGAAGAAAGGAAATGCAAAACAGAAGGAGGATGGAAAATAACATGAATTACCTGATTATGAATAATAAGCAGCAGGCGTACACGCTGTACTTATAGCTTGCATGATAATCCCATCATGCATGGTAGTGTAAGTTTCTAATGAAGTCATATGGAGTTGAAGCATAATCACATTTTTAAGCTTTGTATACATGCAATGTATAAAAGATTCTTCTCAATTATATTTTGAGGGGACAAAAAAAAAAAAAAAAAAAGAGTTTGCCTTTCCATTGGTCACCCAGTCAGAAGCACTGCAGATTGTTTGGAGAGTAGAGGAACGGAGAGCTATGATGAAACTGTGAGTACGCAGGTGATATATCCTTGCACACTAGCAGTGAGGCCGGCAGCACTAAACGCCCTTCTGCATGGGGCAGAGGAGCCTCAACTTCATCAAACCCCTCGCAGGATCAGCCCCCTTCTTAATGGATTACTGCTGTCTCAGTGGAACCACACTGCAAATAATGATAGAACACCTGCAGATTAAACCATCTTACACAATACTCAATTCATTACCTTTTTCCCCAGATAAAGGCCAGCTAATAAAAATATGATTTTCTCTTGCACCGGAACAGTCACACCTTTATCCTTTAAGGGAAACAAAAGGAGAGGGGGAAGGTGATATCATCCAAAAGCAATAACGGCTATCATTGCAATTACATGGTCGCTCCATTGCAAGGAAAAAGAAAAATGTGTGGCGGTTTAGAGTGAAAATTTCAACAAAACTTTGCTACTTGAATAAAGTGTTTCACTATTTTTCTAAACTGACATTTTTTGGATTATTTAGGAATGTTACATTTCAAATATAGCATATTAATTAGCACTTTTTTTCCTCCTTTTTTTTTGTGTGTGTTCATATATTTGTACCAGCACAGAATCTTTCATGAGTCAACAGATATGAAAAATCTAACATTAAACTATTTTCATTAAACTATTGAAGCTTCTCACTATTTTGAGAAGCTTCAATACGGACTATGAAAAACCCCCCTCAACCTTGATGCCTTTGGCACTGACAACCAATTCAAAGTGATTCACATAATCAGTAAAGTGTGATCTAGAGAAGTGAAACCAATGTGAAGAATGCAGAGGTGGTCGGATGCAGGGCAAAACTGGGTCACCTGGCTGCATGTAAACATGTGGGCTCTCAACAGCTCTCTCCAGGTGACACCTCATCACCGTGCTGCTAGAATGATGGCTTACACCCGTCTGGCTTGTCAAAACACTGTTTCGCAGGCAATTACCACGGTGGCCAGCCCACCACCGGGTTCGGATGGATGGGCGACACAGCCAAAGGGTCACTCCTCTGCCCATATTTCTAATGCTTTGCTCTGGTGCGGCGGGACAGCAAATTGGCTGGCGTCTGTCAGTGGTTATCTGTATTGCCGGGAACTCACAAGACATCTTGTATCTTGCTTGTATCACATCCAGACGTATCTGAAAACAGAGAGAAGGGTTTTGCGAACAGATGAATTTGTCAGTTATCTCAAAAGATCTGTTCCAAATCATGTTATGCTGAAAAACAGGATGTTCTCTTGCCATAAGAACTTATTAAGTGTGTATATTTACTATGAACCAATGATTTAAATAATCAAATATATGGCCTTCAATGTGAGAGAAAAAAAATTGATTGGTTTCTACTAGTTCAGAGACTAAATAAATAACGTTACACATTAATATACAGTTTATGGTAAATCCTGCAAAATTAAAATCCTTTGTGATATACTTATTTACATATTAAATACATATTATACATTTGACTATAGTTGCATTAATTAACTGTCGGTAATGGGCTGTCCAACAGGAAATAACCTAAAATCACGAGTGAATAAATAATTGCATGCATACATTCGTTTGCCATATGTATAACGTTTAGTTGTTTGAGGCGAAAATGTGAACGTTTTTTGAGAATTCATTAAGAATAAATATCTTTACCAACTTCAAACAGAGCTGTCTTCCACCCACTCAAATAACTTCCCGCTCATTTGAATGGACGCGTGAACTTCACTTCCTTCACTGCGCGTGACTGGCGACGAGCACACTACCCGCGCGCACGTGGACCTTTCCGTTGTCATGGACACCTATAAACTTCCGGAACCATGGCGAGACTTGTGAAACTTTACAGTCAAGTTGATCACATTAAACAGCAATATTTTATCAGAAACAGGTAATTAAATAATATTCAGTTCTTTACATTTGAGAACGGTCTTGTTGTGTTGTATCAGTCGATGTAGGCGGGAAATAATGCGAATTTCAAAACGTTTATGTCAACAACCTTCTTCAGGGCTGTTTTTAGATAAGAATAACAAAAGACACATTGGTAAAGTTGATAAGTCATTAATTCGGTGAACTCATGCCTCTTATGTTACTCTCACATGTTAGGATTGCAGAGGAAAACAGACAGAAAGAGAATGAGGCTGCAGTCAGAATTCAGAGCTGGTTCAGGGGCTGTCAGGTGAGGGCATACCTCAGGTAAGACAGCCTTTGTGATCTGATTTTCATCTGATAACATGCTTGAATTATATGATCAGTTTGTCAGTGTGTGCAAACAAAGAATTAACCCTTTGATCAAAGATTTATTTGTTTGTTTAGAGGGGAAATAAGTGGCAGTCCTGTTTCAGTTCATTCCCTAGCCTAGATAAGACATGACAAAAAAAAAAAAAAAATAGTTCTCAGCATTTTTATAAACTTGTGTATAATAATCATGTACTTTTATTTTCATTCATTCTAATTTATTTATTTAAAAGTTACAATAACTTTGAGAGAAAAGAATTCACTAATTATAGGCCGTTGTCTTTACTATCTCAGTTCTCCAAAATATTAGAAAAACTTTATGTTAATAGATTGGATCATTTTATTGAGAAGAATAAATTATTGGTTAATAGTCAATATGGATTTAGGTCTAATAGATCTACATCCATGGCATTAATGGAGTTAATTGAAGATATTACCAGATCTATAGATAACAAGAAATATGCATTGGGTGTATTTATTGATCTAAAAAAAGCTTTTGATACAATTGATCATCATCTTTTAATTATTAAACTGGAGAAGTATGGTATAAGAGGGGTTGTACTTGATTGGATGAAAAGTTACATAAGTAACAGACTTCAATTTGTGCAAATAGGAGAGTATAGATCAGAGTGCTTGGATATCATATGTGGAGTCCCACAGGGGTCAATTTTGGGTCCCAAATTATTTATTTTGTATATAAATGATATATGTAGGGTGACAAATTTTGTAAAATTTGTGATTTTTGCTGATGACACTAATATTTTTTGTACTGGGGCAAATTTGCAGCAGCTGTTGGAGATGGTCACAGCAGAAATGAATAAATTAAAAACATGGTTTGACTTAAATAAATTATCAATAAATTTAGATAAAACCAAATTTATGCTGTTTGGAAATCGTAAAATTGATACACAATTAAAAATAATTATTAATAATGTTGAAATAGATAGAGTATATGAAAATAAATTTTTGGGTGTGATTCTGGATCACAAAATCTGCTGGAAACC
Organism: Chanodichthys erythropterus; assembly: GCF_024489055.1. Classification (NCBI taxonomy): domain Eukaryota; kingdom Metazoa; phylum Chordata; class Actinopteri; order Cypriniformes; family Xenocyprididae; genus Chanodichthys; species Chanodichthys erythropterus. The sequence continues at coordinate 24,780,025 of NC_090238.1, read as the reverse complement.
CCACATTAAATATGTCAGAGCAAAAGTAGCACGGAGTATTGGAGTAATGGGGAAAGCAAGGCATGTGTTGAATGTGAAAGCACTTTATATTTTGTATTGCTCACTTGTCTTGCCGTACTTGAATTATTGTGTTGAAGTGTGGGGCAACACCTACAAAACCACCTTACAAACATTAAGCACAATACAGAAAAGAGCAATTAGGATAGTAAATAAGGTAGGATATTATGAACATACCAATTTACTGTTTTTAAAATTACATACTTTTAAGTTTAAAGATATTGTGGAATTTAAGACCGCACAAGTAATCTATAAAGCAAAAAATAAACAGCTGCCTGAAAACTTACAACAACTGTTTATGGAGAGAGAGGGGGTTATAATTTGAGAGGGGCTTTAAATTTGAAACAGCATAATGCTCGAACAAAGCTCAAAAGTATGTGCATTTCAATTTGTGGGGTGATCTTGTGGAATAGTTTGAATAATTATATCAAGGAAAGTGTAAATATCTTGCAATTTAAAAAAAGGTATAAGACATTTATTTTTGATAAGTACAGTGAGATAACTTAGCTGTTGTCAATGTTGCATGAATTTTGTTTTGGTTTGTTCTTCCTTATATTAATTGTTACATGTGGTAGGTTGGTATTTTTGTGTTAGTTAAAATGATATGTTGGATTTATCTGGTTTAATTGGGATTTAGATTTGAAGTACTGGGGTAGGATTTAATAAGCCTATGGCTTCTACCTATCCCTTTTCGAACAGGTTGAGTACTATGTTGAAAAATTGTGTTTATTACGTTATTGATTATTTACTTATTATTTTTTTTTCTTTTTCTTTTTTCTTTTAAAAAACTTGAGTTCGAAATAAAGAAAGATTACAGAAAAAACCTTTAAAGACAAAACTAGTGTGAGCTACAAGGTTTTGGAAAGGTTTTTTTGAGTGTGTCCTGTATGACGTCAAAAGAGAGCGGAATTCCTTGTATGGGCACTTCTCCCTGATAATGGTGCGCACACACATCACCCAGAGCAAGAGCACGCCCATCAACACATTTTGTTCAGGGATACGGAAGGCGAGATATTTTTTCAACAATGGCTGTGTCCCAATTCAGGGGCTGCACCCTTTGAAGGCTGCATACATCATCAAGGCAGTCTAATTTAAGAAAAACAACCATTAGATTGCAAAGTAAGAAAGAAATTACAGTATTTTACACCTCACAATGAATATCAGTCAATTTTATTACTGTTACCTTTCTTAAATATGACATCCTTGATGCCTTCAAATGCTACCTCTGGAGGACACAACCTCCGAAATAAGACGCAGCTCCTGTCACCGAAGGAGTGTGTTTTTGGTTGTGAGGGAAAGATTACCTTTTTCAGCTTCCCAAAGAACCCAGCATTAAGGGAACAGAGGATGAAGTTTGTTTTTCCGAGGCAGCAACGAAGTTATGCACGTATGTTTGTTCGTTCCCGGGATTTCGGTGATGAATACTTTGTAAACAAGTCCCAGTTCGGCACTGGATTTGCAGATCGGGGGTGGTGAGTAAAGCTGCATCAGATGTCTGTGTTTTGTTGGCAATCGCGCGCAAATGCATATAATGTAAACAACACAAACGTTTTTGTTCCCTTTTTATTTATTATGATGTCGCAGCTAGCAGACGATCTCTACGCAAAAGCTGCACGCGCTTGTGACTCTTTAGCTCCGCCCACAGCACTGACGGCAGACACGCCTCCAGGATCTCTGCTTTTTTCGGAAAGACTTGGTACAGCGTATCTATATTTAATAAATATAAATATAAGATTAACATGAGATTGGCAGAAACTGTGTGTGACCCCCCCCCCCCCCTTAAAATAATCACGTTTAACAGTGCAATTCTTGGTGAAAATTTACCAATCATTCTGCTAAAAAAATCTCCACGCACTGATCAGGGAATCAAAACAAACAAATTGCACCTCTTCTTCTAGTTCGAGAAGCTGTTTCCCTTGGATATACATCACAATAGGAAAGAAAAGACTATTGCAATATTGGAACTTCCATTTCGTGCTGACTTTAAATCTTTGAGTGTGTGTAAAACATATTTCTCATATTTCATATTTTCTCATTTTAATATCAACATATTTAAATCAACAGTTTTATATCCATTGTTTTTATTTTATGTAATTGTCAGTGGTTTATGGGATTGTAGTTCTTTCCCTAATTGAAGCCTCTTTCTTTATTTCTGATTTTAAATACAATTAAAAACATTTTTTGCTTCAAATAAAAGGTTGTAATGTTGTGATTCACCTTGTAGCTGGTTGGTTTGGTTGATGGCTAATAGCTCTTTAGTGAAGACTTTTTTTTTTAAAATGCCTATGGGAAAAATGTTTCCCGAACCAAGGCCACTGAAAAAGTGGGCGGGCACTGTTGCACTCTATAGGCGTGACACTTTTGGAATCCTTATTGTATAGGGTAGACATATGTGTTAATGAGGACAGCCGTATGATTCTATATTTTCAGCATATACCTGTAAGTGGTCGCTGAAGACTAAATCTAACGCATTTGGTCTTTAGAAGCAAGAATTAGCCAGTACACAGGGCGCTACAGTGTGTAACCTCAACATATTTCTGTGCAGTGAGCAGACAAACTCCCAGACAGTAGGTTAATTTAGATTACTTTAGTTAATTGATCAATGTGTTAAGTGCCTAATTAAGCGCAATCTAGGCTTCTTGAGTGCAGCTCCAGGGTTGCCACCGTCCCTATACGCATTGATTTTTTTGAGTTATAAATGGCCTTTTGGAAATTGATGGCCATGTTGAGTTCAGAGTTGCCATAGACATACATTTAGAGGGTGGTTAATGATGAATGCAAATGTACAGTTGTCCAAGAAAGACTTACCGCAGGCAGGCATAATGAAAAAAGGGGACTTTGAGGAAGGAAGTTTTGATTTAATCAGTTTGAAATTACAGAAGTATGATTACACCTTGTCGAGTGTTGTTTTGTTTTTCAGTCATCTGCATAAAAACGCAACATTAATACAAAAAACATGGCGTGGTTTTACTGCTCGGGTGCTTTTCAGACAAAGGGTAAAGGTAAGTTGTGGAGACATGTAATATTGATTATGTTATGATAACCCTCATTAACATTTAGCAGTTAACATATATATATCTGGCTTAAGTTTGTAATTTGACAATTCATATTGATTTTCAATGGAATGCTTTTATCTCATACATGTTTTAAAGGTACTGACAAATTAGTGCTCATTTTTCCTATCTTCATTTTTTAAATAAAACTTAATGGTTTTGTTGTAATAGATTTTACTTTAGACTTAATTGTTCATAAAAATGTTGTTGTCTCTGTTTTTTGCATGTGCAATCATGACCTGCAGTTGGTTGCCTAATATGTTATATCTTTCTAAAATGTACAGTTACAGTATTGTTTTTTTTAAGAACTTCCAGGAATTTCAGTAAGTGTAATATGGAAAATTAATCATGGCCTCTTATTATTATTTTATTTTTAATTTTTTTAAAAGGAAGAACATTTTACATGGTCTTATTTTTTGTCTGATTTCTTTTATTTGTGAAAAAAAAAATATGTATGCTTTTCCTCTACCATCATATAGAGCAGTTCATATCATTTTTTATTTTTTTGATTGTGTCACCATTGAGTGAATCATTTCTGCCTTGTGTGTCTTGTGAATATTCCTCACTGTGTTTAGTCGGCCCATCCTCAGCAGCATTCCATTGATTATCAAACTCAGCAAAGAGTATTTTACCTTCATACATCTCCATTAGTTACCAGCCTGACTTTCATAGATTTTCCCAGCCATGTCTGCATTATGTATTAAGAACAGGCACTTCCCTTCGATACAAAGTATGACTTGCCACTCCACCCTCTTATCTGCTGCTGCTGCTGCTGCTTTTCCATGACTTTTATGTATTATGTATAAAGAGGATTTTATTCCTCGCATGTTGGGAAAACATCAGAGGGCCCAGTCACAATGTAATGTTATCTCCCTCTCTTCACAGACAGCATATTTTATCATGAAGATGAATTTCTACAATAAGATGGCTGTCAAGGTAAATATTTCTCTTGCTGTTTAGTGAGTGAAAAGTCAGTGGGTCACACATTTGATTTGGATGAAACCTGTAAACAGATTTTACTGGTGTGTGATAACTGCATTGAAATTGTAAAGTGAAAGTGGTGCATAAAATCAAAATATGCTTAAAAAAAAAAAAAAAATATATATATATATATATATATATAATATATATTATATTTACATATGTGACATGTTTTCATAACTATTATAAATATATAAACATAATCTACAGAGATGTTTACTTGCAGTGGGCTTTCGATGTTGTAACAGAAAGGCCGAAGCTGATCGGTTGGTTCTTGTCACATGACCTGCACCGCGATAGCAACATTCTAAAAAGTTGAAAACTTTTCATCCTGCTGCGCCTGGAAAAAGCAAGCGTTGCACAGTATGTGCATCGTGACCGTGTCATTTCTATTTAGAGCACGTTTGCCACGCGCCTACGTTTGAAATAACTTGAGCACGCAAAAGACGCAACAGGTGAACTTCTAGACTTCTAATTGGTGACTGGTGTTTTGTTTTGCTCTATCCTCTGCGCTTCCGCGTTCGTCAGTGCGTCATGTGTCAGGTCAGAGATTACTCTTTTGGCGTAAGTTGATTTGCATAGGCCATCTACCGAAAGCTAGTTATTTTAGTTTATAAAGATTTAATTATGGATATTTTCTTACAAAAACCTATCGCTTCGCTTCAGAAAGCCTTTATTAACCCACTGGAGCCATGTGGATATCTTTTATGATGGATGGACGCACTTTTTTAGATTCCAAAATTGTGAGCTCCATTCACTACCATTTATAAAGCTTGGAAGAGCCGGGATATTTTATAATATAACTCCAATTGTGTTTGTCTGAAAGAAGTCATATCTACCTGGCTTGAGGGTGAGTAAATCATGGGATAATTTTTCATTTTTGGGTAAACTATCCCTTTAAGCAGCACAACTGTTCTCAACATAATAAGACATTTTCTTGAGCGACAAATTAGCATGTTAGAGGGACACTGACATAATATTACACAATATTTTTTATAGTATATATAGTATGACAGCATATTTTATTATTTATTTGAATTATTGTCCTTATCCATATTGACAAGGTAACTGAAGTCAAATCCAAATATGAAAGAATTTGCTATCATATTTTCTCATCTTTTATAAGACCCACAGTTGTAAAAAGGTAGCAAATGTTGCATGTTCTGTTTCACAGCCTATAAATCAATCACATTTATATTTGAGTGAGACTTTGGCACGTTTATAGAGCTATTGGAATGTATAGAAGCTTTAGTTTTACAATTGATTTTCCCTGAGGTGAAACTTTTAAAGAATTTTATAAGTCTTACAAAATTTCATAGCTTATTGAAGAATGTTTCATTTCTACGGAGGATTGCATATTTCTACTGTGATGATTGGACATCACAAGAAATGTGAACTGAGGAAGTGATTTATACGCAAATCTTTTGCGTTAAATCTAGGGCCCACCCTGAATTCTTCACTGCTGCTTCTGTTATGTGAGTCTAATTTGAAACATGAAGCTTGACCTCTTCTCAGAGGTCACAGAATATGAGACTAAAGGTCCTGTCACCACTTAGACACAAACAGAAGTCGCTTAACAGGACAGACAGCTTTTATAGCCCTTGTAAAATACAGAGTGCTATGTCCGGGAAGCACTGGTAATGTAAAAATCTGATGAAGGAAAAATGAAAAGGCGACTGTGAAAACAGTCACTGAAGGATCAGTTTCAAGCACAGACTGGGTGTGTTGGATGGAAAAAACGGACTGTCAGTTCTGTTAGAGTTTTGGAAAGCTTCATGGGAACGTATGCATAATGTTTACTAATGAATGTCACTTCATACAGTTGTGGTTATAAGTTTACACACCCCCCAATCAGTTGTCCTCAGTGTGTAAAGTTGGATCTCAAAATCATAGTCACTGCTGGAAAAGTTCAAAGATGCAGAAAATATTGGAAAACCAAAGAATGTGCAGGACCTGGAGGATTTTTCTGAAGAACATTGAAAAGTTTAGCTCAGGACAAACAATGGACTCATGAACAATATAAGAAAAACATGAAAACAGTCTTTGATCATCCAGGTATCATCACATAGTATTAATAATTAAGTGTATGTAAACTTTTGAATGGGGTCTTTTTTTTGTAAATTCAGCTATTATTTTGTCTTGTGGACTCTAGGTAAACATGTGTGTGATCTTTTAAAATTGATTATTCAAATGTATATATAAAAAAATAATATGAGATGCACAGATAAGTATATATGATGACAGAAAGCATTAAAGCAGAAAGCTGCTTCCATTAAAGCTGAAAACAATAACCAGTGTTCAGTGTTGAACTTCTTTTTAGTCATTTCCTTTATCCAATAAAATGTTTATCATGCTTTTTATCAAAAGCCAATGTGTTAGCCTTTTAATAGAAATCAGTGTTTACAAGGGAGGCCTGATTTGTATTAGATCTAATTGAGCAATATGCATCATTGATTTTACTAGTCTTAAGAGGTCACAAAGAACTCAGAATCCAAGCCTGCAATTACTTTATTTAAAATTATCTATTGACTACTGATCAATGGCAATTCTTGTTTTGTTTAGTTTTTGCCTTTATTATTCTTTTTTTTTCTCATTTACCTGCTATTGTTTAAGTACCTAATTAGCCTGAAGGACATCTGTCCTTTTTGTTTTGGGTCCTCAGTGGTGCTGTCATGGTGGTACTAGCTAGCACTCTCATTCTTCATGGAGTGACAATGACTCCAAGCTCAAAGGTGACAGGGAAATTCTTTAATTTGCTCTGACTTTGATTTGTCTTTCAAATACTTTTTGCAATTCCAAATAAAGCTCAACTTCCTACTTTTTAACAGCCATACAGTGGAACAGTAAAGACAACAAAATAATAATCGGGTATATTCATAACCAGAACTCGTCCTTCTTTTGCAGATACAGCAGAGATGGCGGGGCTATTATGTGAGGAAGTATGTACACAGTTATTATGCACGCAAGAGATATTTGGAGGGATTGACAAGGACGAATGCACACATCAGGTGAGAAGAATTAAAATTATTTCATTTTTATATATACTGCTCCAAATAAAGTATTATTTGTATATAGCATTACGTTAAACTAGTGTTCATAGATGACCATTGTCTGAAATTATTGCAAAGACAAAGGAATGTCATGCCTTTAACGGCATGTTTGAGACATATACATTAGCAGCATGTCATGCATAAATCGCCTCTGGTTACTTGAAAATGAATAACTTTATGAAATTTAAAATTAGCCTCTGATTTGCGTGTACCCCCACATTTATATAAAAAAAAAAATAAAAAAAAAAAACCTGCTTCGGGGGCTGAAGGAAGATGCCATCTTTTACTTTTGATAAAAACGAAGTCACTTTTTTAATGTGACCAATATATTTTGTTGGAAAATATCTTAAGGGTTTAGCTAAAATTAAATGTAAATCTGTTAAGTGCTCCTTGGATCACTGACTCCCATACCCTGCTCCCTCCCTCCATCTCCCTCCCTACTCCAGCCTCTCTTTAAGTGGGAATGTTCTCTTTTAATGGGGTTTCTCACCTATGAATCACGTTAACACATTGCATTTCTCTATAAAAACACTGGGCCATCATGTATTACACTGTCTTAAATGTTGGAAACTTTTAAAAATTTAGTGTGGGATTGTCACATATTGTCATTGTGAGTTTTTTAGGATGCCAATATCTTCTGAGCAGAGTGGAAAAAGGACAATAAAATGCGAGATCTACCAGTAACTGATTAACAGAAGTCTAAAATTCAGACTGTAAATTTCCTGTTTATATATATATATATATATATATATATATATATATATATATATATATATATATATATATATATATATATATATGAAGAGTTTATTTGCAAAAACAGATAACTCCATTTTTATGAATTCTCACAAATCATGTTTTTTTTATTGTGCATTCCAATTAATAACAATCAAACTGCAGTTGGGCTGTTTTGATTAAGTAATGATAACTCTAAAAAATATAGGTAAATTAAAAAATTAAAATTCATTGAAAGTATGTTATATATATATATTAAAAGTTTGTTTTTTAGCAAAAGCAGATAACTCCAACAGTCGTTTTTTGGCAAAAGCAGATAACTCCACATTTCATGTTTCATAGTTAAACAAAACCCAAGTAATTGCATTTAAAACACTCTCAAACACACATGTGCACACACACACACACACACACACACACAAACAGATCGGCACACACATACACACACACACACACACACGCGCGCGCGCAAGCACGCTCTCTCTCTCTCAAACAAACACACACACACACACACACACACAGATCGGCACACAAGTACACACACACGCACTAATCCACACACGCACGTGCGCGCGCGCGCACACACACACACAAGCAAAAGGACAACCAATTTTTCAGCATGTAAGTCGTGTATGGTGTACAAGGACTTACAGGAGTCGAAATCATAAATCCTCGATCACTTTTAGTGAGCTTTGATAAAACTTCCCTCAGCTAGCGCGTCTTTTTGAAGTGACTAGAAGCCTTGTCACCTGACCTGAATACTGCGCGCTGATTCGCTAAAACGGACTTATTAGTTTCTGTCTGTACACAAACAAGGGCGCTTGTCGGCTTCTGCTGTAAAACGTGAACTTGCGATGCCTGAAAGTGGGCAAAACCGGCTCTTCTGACAAAATGGATTTAGGGTACAGAACGTGCTATATATGGAGAATAATGCACAGCACTTAGTTCATTTTTTTTTAAAAATGGCGTTTATCGGTTTTTGCAAATGAACTCTTCATACATATATATATATATATATATATATATATATATATATATATATATATATATATATATATATATATATATACTGTATATGGACAGATAAAAATGTTAATTATTATATATCAATTACTGGCTCAAGCTCACTCAGAAATTCCCAAATATTGTCTGATTAATCCACCTGGTCAGTAATAAAGTATTTTAAGTCAAAGTTGCTTGATGTGTAAAAAACATAGGAATAGTCAGTCATGTCTCAGTGAGTTTTGGATATCTGTCCCGCTGTGTTTTACAAACAACATTTTTTGATTGTCTGTTCTATCTCTCTCATTCTCTTCCTCTCTTTCTATGCGTTGGTAGACCCTGTCTGTTGGCGCATTAATTAGTTGTTTATGTAACGCTTCTGAGGTCATGATGAATCAGTCATAGATGTGAAGTGAAAGATCACTGCGCTGATTCTGACAATCTGTTCCACGTTGGGCTCAGGATCACCCACTGACTGATTAGTCACCCCTCAAAGGTCTCAGTGCCAGGATTTTAATCCGTACAGCTCCGGTGCTTGAATAAATTATTCAAAATTTTCCTAATGGTTCCCATTTAGCGCAAGCAGACCAGCCCGGCATGCCAATGATAGGAGGCCAGCGACTGCCCATGTCAGGGCGGCCCCTCTCTCTCATTCTCTTTCCCTGCCAGCAGTGAAGGATCCCCCTCCTCCCCATGCAAAACGATCTGTGTCGTTTCATTAGCTCTAGCCTGACGACAAGGCCCGCTATGTTCTAGTGTCCATCTTCATTCAGTTGTCCTTCTCTGCATACCTTAATGAAGTCAAGACCCGAGTTCACCGCGGCAATTCCACAGCAAGAGTTTGTGCAATGTAACAATTTATCACTTGTCAAGAAGACACTTAAAGTTCCAGCACTTAATAAGGGCTTCCTCTGGGCTTGAGTAATTAGAACTGAGCGGCTTGCATATTTACTAAATGTGGAGTGTCATTGCCACCATGGCCTATTGCCTGCATGAATTATTTCTCTATCTGTAATAAACAGCTGGGTAATTATTACTGCCATAATCAGATAAATTTCTCTCTGTAATGTTTGAGCATGGCAAATCTTTAACTCTTTGGAAGCACAGGGGGAATTTATGGACTCCCATTGCTCAGGCTACTTTTTCTGCTCTCGTGTCCCTTTCAAGGACATCTGTGAAACTCACTCCTTAACTGCAGGCCTTATTAAATGTTTTTTTTTTTTTCTTTATAAACATTTCATAGTATTTAGGGCAGGTCTTTTATCAAAGAAAGACTCCAAAATACACAGGCCACGCTATGCATATGCTTAATCACACAAATTACTGCATTCATTACAGAGAAGTATACCAAATCCCATTTTATGGGCAAATTGATCTTGATGTTTTCCACCTTAAAAGCTGTTAAATTCTTCTAATTAATCATATTTTGTTTTTTGTGTGTGTTTTCATTAAAAAACACTACTCATAGTAGGTGGCTTTTGCTGGTTTTTGCAAAGAATTTTAATTCAATTACAGTAAGTGGAAATCTGAGAATTTATAGATAATACTGAAATTCCATTATGACAAATGTCAAAAAGCACTCTGGTAATTATACTTCATATGACACACACACACACACACACACACACACACACACACACACATACATACATATATATATATATATATATATATATATATATATATGCATTATATCAGCACAACTGTGATTCAGCCGTAGGTAATCACAGCCTGCTGATGTACAGTCATATCGCATGGCTACGAGTGTGATATTGCATTTATACAACAGTTCAACGGCACAAGTTTGTAAATAAATAAGAACAACAATGGAGTGTCTTTAAAAACCATCTTTTGTGAGGAACTACTTCCTTCCGCCACAGATTCAAATCTCAAGTTGACAGTTTAACAGTTGAGCCCAAGCCTAATTAGTTACTAGTTACTTATTCTAAAATGTCAGTTCAGAACTAGTAATGAAGGAACATTGAGTCGCTTCATTTCATTTCAATATAAAAGTCTTTGTGACTGACTGACTCAAGTCGAAATCATTAACGGACTCTTTCTCAGTACCAAAAAATACGGCATGTTATTTATATAAAATATTATTTATTGAACAATATAATTTAAATTAACAACAATAGCCATTATAACAGTATAAGAAGTAAAATAGGAAATAAACACAAGCAAACAGTTTAGTCAATCATACAAAAGCAGCTCTCTAGTTAGTACAGAATTTAATTTCAGTGTAAATATAAAGTTATGAAACTTAATATAGCCCTTAAGCCGAATCTATTAGCTCTGGAACAAGAAATATATTAATAAGACCGAAGATTGCCCATCTGATATACCCAAAACGAATACCTCATGTTTAAACACTATCTACATAAGAGCCAGTGGCAAATTCCCGAAGGACTGGCTGAGATGAAGCTGTTCTCTGCAGGTACATGAGCACTAAACGGCTGCTGACTACCTGAAGCTTGCATCTCTGATATATAATATACAAAGGTTAAGAAAAGAGTGAAGTCTGCTGTAAACGACCTGTATTTTTGACTGAATACTACATGCCTATCTGTTGATATGTAAGGGTGATTAGCACCTGGTGGATTCTACAGTAAGTGGATGCAATTCAATGGGCCCAGGGTGCTTATTGCGGTGTGTTGTGTAAGGACACACAAAGGTCATCTGTGTTAGCTGCTCCCATGTCTCCCTACTGGCCCATCAACACTAATGAGGTTTATGTGTTACCCCAGCCTTCTCTTAGACACAGATCGAGATCCCCTTCCACGGTTACAAATCTATTTGGCTTTTGTCCACTGCAGTGCAATTAATAATAAGCAGGAGATATAGGTTGACAAAGGTCACACAGACAGCGTGATGCCAAACGAAAGAAACTGAGGCTGGTCAGAAAGCGTTTGAACATTGTGACCTCAGACCACAATAGAAAACACGCTCACAGCCCAAACTACTCTGCGTATTTGATTTATTTGGCGGAGAGAAAATGGGAGAGAAAAATGCATCATAGGAAAAGTAAGGTGAGTTTTAAAGGTCAGTGTACAGAGCAAAATAACTAACAGGAAGTATTTTGTGCATGTTATGTTTATTATTTTATTTTAAAAAAAAATATATATATATATATTTTTTTTTTCTTTTTCTTTTTCTTTTTTTTGCTACATAGGCTTTCACGGCCTTGCAATATTTCAAAACGTATGCATACCATGCCAGCTGGGGGCAGTTGAGCCTAATAGTTAGAGAGTCTGACTTTTAAACCAAAAGTTGCGGGTTCGAGTCTCCGTTCCGGCAGAAAATGTAGGTGGGGGTAGTGAATGAACAGAGCTCTCTTCCACTCATTACCCACAACTGAGGTTTCCTTGAGCAAGGCACCTAATCACTCCCCGGGCGCCAGAGCAAAAATGGCTTCTCACTGCTCTGTGTATGTGTTCAGTACTCACTGCTGTGTGTGCACTTGGATGGGTGAAATGCAGAGCACACCATACTTGGCTACACGTCATGTTACTTTCACTAACAACACCCTTTGGTCATTTTATCATACATACATACAAGTTTGTCAAACTATTATTTTGTCAGTAAAGCTGCTCTCTTGAACAGTCCACAAGTGTATTGAACATCATCTGATATCTTGGGACTAAGACAAGAGTTTACAGAAGTGTGAGTTGGAAAAACTGGGTTTATTTGTACTGTTCTCTGCTTCCCAGGAGAGACCTGGAGGAATTTGCAGAGCTCCAGAGAAAAGAGAGAGAACGGATCACTTTGGAAAAAGAGGAACAAGAGAAAAACATCCAGGCTCAGAGATTCCACTTCCTTTTGAGCACTAAACAGGTCAGTGCGGAATCAATGAGATGGACATGCACGTATATCCAGCATACATACAAGTGCATTTATTTAAGGTCACGGAATCAAAAGGAACTGTGCCGGTATGGAGTATGAAGACCTGCTGTAGTTTATTCTTACAGCAAGCTCCTAACCGCTGAGATCATTTGCTGATATATATATTCTTTTCAGAAATCCCTCTGGCTATAATGTGTCTTGATAATTATGATGAAGTGCTCTGGCCGTTGTTGATTCAGCAGCAGTGTGGGGTGAGCAGATACTTCATTTTGTGGCCTCTCCTTCATGCTTTTATGGTCATCACAGCCTCCTGTGGCCACACCGCTCATGCCATGTTCCTGCTCTGGTCACTGGACGCTTAGTGCCAGCCACACTGTGAACAGGGCATGAGGACATTGCTGCCTGCAGTCTGAGGCAGGAAATCAAGAAATAATACACATCAGCTAATGGACAACAGATGCGAGGGACCACATGCTAGTTAAAAGATGCTTCAGAGGGAGATAAGGATAAAATATGTGTGTGTGGGCTGGGGTTACTGGGATTGACTAGTTTACCAGTCAGTTTTCTTTCTTTCTTTTTTTAACTGTGTACTTTTTTTCCTGTGTCCCATTGATTGAAAATATTTATAAAAGTCTGATTAATAAAAGTACTACTATATTGATAAAGTATTTGTAAATTTATATAGCGACAAGGATTTTCAACCACGGAAAAGCCCTAGAAAAATGAAAAAAAAAAAAAAATAATAATAATCATTTATTATTATTATTTTGAAATGAACTGATGATTGGATAAGCATGATGATTTTTTTTTTATGTTTTTGAGAGAAGTCTCTTATGCTCACCAGGGCTGCATTTATTTGATCAAAAATTCAGTAGAAACAGTAATGTTGTCTAAAAAACTATTTAATATAATTTATTAATGTAATTTATTCTTGTGATGGCAAAGCTGAATTTTCAGAAGACATTACTCCAGTCTTCAGTGTCACATGATCCATCAGAAATCATTCTAATATACTGATTTGGTGCTATTTCTCATCAACGTTAAAAGCAATTGTGCCGCTTAATATTTTTTGTGGAAACCATGATACATTATTTTCAGAAGACCAGCATTTATTTGAACCATCATTTTTTATCAGTTTAATGCATCTTTGCTGAATAGAAGTATTTAAAAAAAAAAAAATCTTCTTGACCCCAAACTTTTGATCGATAGTTATATTATAAATTATATTATATTATAGGAGGGCCTCTGCGTTTGTAAATGTAAAAAATATTGCACATATGACCATGCACATAATTCATGACGCCTCCTAATAAGGACGTCATTTAAACCACAAACCTCAATCTAAGACTTGTCAGTTGCAGGAAAGGTTTAACTCTCTTCTTAGTTTTCTCACTCTCTCTCAGTCTCTCTCAAGTCTAACTCTGCTCTCCCCCTCCCTGATTTTCTCATTCTCACTCTGTGTCTCTACACTGGGCAACTTATGTTCCCACAGTCTGACCTTGTCTCCGTGAAATGGATGGGTCTCCCATGGTTCATCGTTAACCAGAGAAAATTCCGCTGGACAAAAGTGGCTGTGCTGACATAGATGTAGTTCCTCGGTACGAGGGTCAACATCATTGCTCTTTTCCTGTAAGTCCGAGGCAAGTTGGGAGTTTGTGGTATACCCCCCACCATGTAACACCCAAAGCTACACAATCCAAACCGGCGCAGGAGCCTTACTGAGGCGTATTACCTGTGAAAGCTATTAGCATATATAGTAACAAAGCTTTAAAAAACTTTGGCTGCTAATTAAGCACATATGAGGAAGCATCTGATTAGAGACTAATTATTCTAGCTGTTATTCCTCAGGCCAAACTAAGAACCACTGAAGTGCTACAGTAAGATCAGACAGCTCATAGTTAGCTAGCAGACATTTACGCTAGCAGACATGACACATGCCAGAGTGATGGATGTGTGTCCATTCAGGGGAGGTGACAAGTATAATTGTTTTGCTGTGGTCGACCGAATAAAGTGGGTTCCTTTTCCTGAAAGCTAAATGTGTTTTGCTGTGGGTTTTGCATGGATACATATGATGAGAGGTACAATGGAAGCTGTTAGCAGTCCATTGCTAGCAAATGAGTTATTAAAGGGGGCATGAGGATGTGTTTGGTTTGCAAGGTTTAAGGACAATCATCAAGAGAAAAAGACTTTCTCTTCATTATGCTAACAGAAGCATAACATTTAGTTCACCTTGCTTATCTAAACAACACCCTTTTTTTGTGTTTGTGTGTTCATCTTAGCGTCCGGGTGTTTTCAATTCACCGTTCAGAGCAGAGCCTGATGAGATGGAGCTGAGACTGAGAAAAGTAAAACCGCTTCTGGTTCGATCAGCTCCCAAAGAGAGGAAGACCCCTGATATTGTCCCTGATCTGTCCAACCTGATGCCAAACAGAGAGCGTCTACCACCCATTCACAAAAAGCCACAGGTGAGATGATGACCAAGATTTTCTTCATCATTTTCTCACCTTTTTGTCATTTCAAAAATGTGTAACTTTCTTTCTTCACTGTAAGATCACTGGAAGACAAAAGGATTTTCAAGCTTTCAAGCAGTCCATATGACTTGTGTCCTTTATAAAAAAAAAACTTCTAAAGACATAAAATAAGTGAGGAACAGACAAAAATTGTTTCTGTCCTAGCTGACCTTGCTGTTTTCATGAGTGGCGACGTCTCATTGGTGAACAAATAGTTCTTTTGAGTTAGATCTCTTCAATGAATCAGAAGGTGAAGTTTATAAAACCATTCTGAATGATTAGTTCATGAACCATACTAAACTGAACTCTCATATGACCTCATAAGACTTGGAATAAAGTGCACAAGTTGTATGAACCACTTTTATGATACTTTTATGATGCTTTTGTCTTGGTTTGAAACTTAAAAGCTGAAACCAGTCCCCATTTATTGTAACTGCATGGAAAAGAGTGAGGGCATTCTTTAAAATCGTTCTTTAGTCATATGGCTTTGGATCATCGTATGGGTAAGTAAATGATGACAGAATTATTATTTTTGGTGAACTATTGCCACATTGTGGTTGAATTCAGGGAAAGATAAATGTTTTTTTATACATGTAGTTTGTCTAATGTAGTGTTGTTATAAGAACTTGTATTTGTCTTTAAGCAAACTCACACTAAAACTTTCATTTATATTCATAACAAATGTTTCACTAGGATATTATATAAACTTTTGCATTTGTAGATGTCCCTAGACTATTCCAATGAAATGGCCTCAAAAAGATGACAGAGTGTGGTGACAATTAACAAAAAAGATCCTGAGATAACTATGATTCAAGCTAGGATTTATTGCCACCGTGAGATCATTTAGAAAAACTTGCTGTAAAAATGGAATAATATCATTAAATGTGCCTCCCTTCTCGCCTGGATACCGCCAAAGCATTTAGACAGCCAGATAACCGGTGATAAGCACGCCTGTCAACCCAAGCCCCTTTATTCCATGGATCCCATTAAGGGAATCTCAGCAAGGGAATACCGCAACATGTAAAGGTGCCCTGATAAAGAATATCTTTAAGTACTTCCAAATCTAGCATGTCATCTTGTCCAGCTGTGAGGGAGATTTGATGATACGTATTTGCCATTTGTGTTATTTACGGTCCATGACTTTTATGGTAACTGGTTCTTATTATTGGTTTCTATTAATGTAAAACATAAGTGAGCAGAAATGAAGCGTGAGTCATTTCTTTTTATTAGAGCCCGAGTTCTTCTCCCTGGGCTGGCTTTTCACTCCAGCTGGGCCCAGTTAGTCGGAATTCATTAAAAAAAAAAAACTGCCACGTCTTTCACACAATGTGCAATAGATGAAGATGCATTATTTATCTACATTTTGCCCTTACAAAGACCCCAGAATAAGCACCGACCCTCAAACCTCTCCTCCCCTTCCCTCATGCCATCTCTCACTCTCTCTCTCTCTCTCTCTCTCAATTATTTGTGGTCTGAGGTGGAGCCCCCTCCCTAGGCATCTCTCCCTGTGTGATAAGCATCTGCGAGTGATAGATTGATTATGTGTATTGTTAGGGGAAGTAAGGGGATTGGTCAGTGCCAGGTGCTGATCTGGTCTTGATAGTATCAAGGGCAGAGAATGTTGCGCCAGCATGAATTAAAAACAGCAATGTCTGAAGGTCACATTTAAACTAACAACAACCAAAACAATAAGTTATGCATGTGGAGCCATGCCAAAAGTTTGTGCACGCTAGTTCAAAACCTCGCTTCGGTTCAAAAAGTATAGAGCATAACTTTCTATTTGGGCAACTAAACACAATCTGAAAACTTGTGTATCAACATGTCAGTTATTTGTGTTTAAAATGTTTGTGGTACAATACCATACCTGTCCAAAATGAATGCCATACCACGATAAGTCTAATCATTTTGGACAGGTAACATGGTAT
The DNA here is from genome assembly GCF_024489055.1 of Chanodichthys erythropterus. NCBI lineage: Eukaryota > Metazoa > Chordata > Actinopteri > Cypriniformes > Xenocyprididae > Chanodichthys > Chanodichthys erythropterus. The sequence goes on along the minus strand of NC_090238.1, from coordinate 24,762,869 downwards.
TGTTTGCTTACCATATTCATATGCCATGGTGTTTACTTTATACTACAAGGTATAGTGGTATTTTTTTATTAGCATTGTTAAATAATATATTTAACATATATATATAATAGTGATTAAAGTGGTTTGGTGACACAGGTAAGAAGTCAAGTCAAACTTTATTTTTAGAGCATGTGTAAGCCAACAGAGGTTGACCCAAAGTGCTTTACAATAAAAAATATAGTACCTGCAAACACTCTTGACAGCCTGCAATACACTGCGCAGTACCTGCAATACCTTGACAGCCTGCAAGTACCTGCAATACACTCTTGACAGCTCCAAAACTTCAGATTTCATAAAAATTTAATGTGACATTAAGCAATAAAAATATAAAAATGTACCTGATTATACGGGTATAATTTATTTTCTTAATAAAAAATTTGACATGGCTATTCTTTTTGCATGTATATTTGGTAGTGAAATCTAGTGCGTTTACTTGAAGTCTCTACCACCTCGACCTCTTTAAGGCCTTCATTGTGTGGTCAACGTATCATTATCAGCACTGGTCAGGTGTGTTAATGTCTTAGATGAAAAGACTGGGGCTTTCGAGGGTCCAGCTGGCCGTCCACAGGGGCCTCATCAATAATGAGGCGGGCGGGTCTGGGCAATAAAACATTTACCTTATCCCCCGTACCTGTCAGGGGCCCTTTCGCCCAGCTCTGGAGGTGCAGCAGCAGCGGCAGCGGCCCCTGGAGCCAAGCCTGCGCGTGGCCACATCCATCACTGCCCTGGAGGAGGCCAGAGAGGAGCTCAAACGGCAGGAGTGGAGGACTCGCGTCATCGACCAGACGTAAGTTACACACACACAAGTGCTCGCATGTACACATCCCAAAAAGCTGCAGTAGAGAAATGCTTGTATGTATTGATTTGGAGCTGAATATAGTCATTGGGACATATTCTGTAGCAATATTTGATAATGAAGTGTAAATTCATTGCACAACATCTCAGTAAGATCCAAAAAGTATTTGGACACTTATGTACAGTAAGTGTGGCTTCAATTACTCACCCTTGTGGCATCTGTGAAACACGAAAGACAAACGTCTTTTCTCTCTCTCTCTGTATAAAATGAATGTCAGTGGTGTCCTAAACAATGCTGACTATTATATGGACAAAAATAGTTGAAACATTCTTCAAAATATCATCTTATGTGTTCCACAGAAGGAACATACAGATTTGGAACAACATGAAGGTCAGTAAATAATAGCAGAATTTTATTTTTTTTGGTGGACTATGTCTTTAAGTAACACTTCAAAACATATAAATGGCATTGCATACTGTAAGTGTCCAAATACTTTCTGGAGCCACGTACTCTTATCTTATACACTAAATTTACACTGCATTATCAAGTAGGGTTAGGGTTAATTTTCATATTTGGGTAAACTTAAGTGTCCAAATACTTTTTGAGGCCACTGTAGATATTAATGTGAACGTAAAATTATTTTTCCAAGTGTAATAGTCTAAATTGTTGAGTGCTCAGAGTGCTATTTGTGACAGTGTGTAGACGCACATTAATCACACAACAAGATAAACCCCACACTTTATTCTCTCAAAGTTTGAAGCAGATGGTAAAATCTCAAGTGGGGTTAGTTGCTAAATAAGTTAACAAACAACAGCAACTATTTATAGCCCTATACTGTTTCATCCTTGCTGAGACATTATTAGTCTTCTCTGTTATATAATTATTGAAGCAGATTACCATAATAAATACAGTAGTTTTTTTTTTTTTTTACATTACTTCAGTGCCATCTCTGTTTTAAAACCCTTTTTATTTTAATTACAAGCTGAATGTGCAATGTTTTTTAATCATGTTTATTTTTTTTTTCTTCTTGCTCCGACTTTAAACAGTAAATTAGCTAACCCCATTAACACAGAATACCCCAAACAGGCTGTAATAGGAGAGGTGGTTACTGTGTAAATCGTATTATACATATGGTGTCTGCAGGGCATGGCGAAGCATGATTAGAGTCTTTTTGATCCAGGATCCTACTCTCGTTTCCCGCTAATTTTCTCCAAAATGTTTCAAAGAGCCACTAAAATGTTGCTGCTCCATTTTTTTCCACCACCAGCTTAATTTCAGTCCTAGTGATGTCTCCTCAGCCTCTGATGCAGATAATGCTGGGATGGATTACCATAATTTCGAGAAAAGAAAAAAAAAAACAGTTCCATAGTGGACTAAACACATTGGCTTATAGTTTGACAAATAATTACTTGGATAAGTACTTGGACTATGAAGTGTTTATTAATTTTGAAAATATCTCTTGTTTATCTGGTTTTAAGTATCATTGAGAACTACACTGTGAAATATTTTGCCAGGTAAACTAATAATATGCTTCATGTGGTAAATAAATAAATCTAAATACTACGTTGCATAAATTACATTTAATTGACATTATACAGTATATATATATATATATATATATATATATAATGTGTGTGTATATATATATATATATATATATATATATATATATATGTATTCAATTTTTAAAAAGAATAAAGTTTAATAATTTCTAGAAATGATTTATTAAAGCTATAATTCATTCTTTTATTTTGTCTTTTTCATTGTTCAGTTTAAAAGTGTTACCCTGCATGTCGTTTTACAAATGTGCAAGGCTGAATACACACATGTATACATATTTCTCTTTTTATCTACCCCTGCTTCTTCACTGTTCCCTTCACTTCTTCTTGCACACTCCCCCTTTTCCTGTTTTTGTGGCCTCCTAGGGTGTTGTCACTGGGCATTGGTCTGCACTGCCAAAAGATCCCCTGCGAGAAGTCAAACTTTCCTTAATGGCTTTCAATGAATAAAAACTACCCTATTAAAATGCAATTCAGTGGCAATGAAAGCAGTAAGTGAAACAGCCGGCAAGCAGCAGAAGCGTTGTGTATTCTGGGACATTGGGGCCACATTAATTTTTGCTCTGTGATGTCCGTCCCATGTGCACATTAGCATGGGTTGCACTGTAATCTGTCTTGTAGGGAGGCTGGTGTCTCTAGTGGATAAGGATGTCTGTGGGAGATTGGGCCATTATTTAAAGGGCCAGTGTGGTGTTTGATGTCACCCCCCCTTTTTACCTTGCACCATCAAAGCTTTAGCAAGCATTATTGCTTATGTGGTACTTACGTGACAGGAGAAGTCCTCTAATAAATAATGATCTTGTTCAGGATGGTTCTTTAAAGAAATGACTAAAGAGAGTGTCAAACAAACTCCAGTTCTGCCAGAAAGTTTCACTTTAGTTGGCGCAGCCAGTATTATTTTATATTTTTTTCAGAAACAGATGTTTCAGAAAGCATTAATTTAAAAATACAAGACAAAGTCTTTAATCTAATGTCTGTTTAGACAATCCCATCTGTTTTTTTGTGCAATGTATTGCAAACTTGTAACTTTTCCAGGTGGAGCGATTATGTTTACATTTTCCTTATTTGTCTGGTTTGATTTCATTAAAGAGGACAGGGCTTCTTTGCACTTCAGGTTTCATCATCATAAAAGGGAACGAACACACCAAGCATCGGGAATAAAAAACCTTTCTTTGCAGATTGTGTTCACAGAAAGTGCCAAGGTTGTTGGTTGTTTGTTTGTTTTGTGACAAGCCAAGCCAATGCCCAGCGGACGTTTATCCAGCCTCGTGCAGACACCTCTTGTACCACACTGGATAAATCTTCCTCCAGGCAAAGTGTCTTGGGTACAATTTACAAAATCAACCTCGCTGTAATTAACATCTGGCATTTTTCCTAAGTAACTGCTATTTGCACTGAACGTGTGCCCAGCAAACACGCAGCATGTGCAGAAACAACCACAAGACATCACAACGATTAAGAAGCAATTTGGGTTTGGAAATGATCTGGACTAGAATGAAAAGTGCCTGCGAGGGAGGGATGAGGCAGTGTGATGATATATAAGTAACATGTGCTGTGGAAATAGCAGAGCGTTAGCTCTTAGTCACGTTAGCCAAGACGAGTGGCCAGTAATGGGGCCGACACTGAAGTTATGCTCTTTTCCATACATAAGGCTAATGCAACAAGCCGTTGTTGAAAAATATGTTCCTATTCATATACATTACCGGTCAAAAGTTTGGGGTCAGTGCAATTTTTTTTCCCTATTTTTAAATAAATGAATTCTTTCATCCAACAAGGGCATACTAAATTGATCAAAAGCACCAAAATCAGCAAAATAATGATTTCTGCAGGATCATGTGAAATTGAAGACTAAGTAATGATGCTAAAAATTCAGCTTTGCCATCACAGGAATAAATTATATTTTTAAATCAATTACAGTAGAAGACTTGCATTGTAGTTCACAATTTTACTGTTTTTAATGTATTTTGATCAAATAATACATTAACTATTTTAATTATTATGTGTTTTTTGCCACACAGTTTCCTTCCATTTTCAAACACGAGCCGAATTAAGCGGTACGAGGGCCTGATGCACACCTCCACCCCCTTTGAGCAGGTGGCATATGGGACCAAGCACTTCCGAGAGGAGCACAAGGAGTACCTCCAGGGGAAAAAGGTACACGTTTCGCTAGCATGCACATGTAGAACTGCCAACACGCATTGTGTGCTGGCATGTATCTGGAAAAGGGATATGGGGTCTGTGATGGTGATGGGAGGGGGACTGGTGAACCCACGCACCCCCACCAAAACAACCTCCATGATGAGCATCGCAAATTTGTCAAATTTGACAGCAATTTAATAAATACCCACAAGTAAATGAGGAGAAAAGGCTTTCTCCCCCCCTCAAAGTCCTCACATTAGGTAATTGACTGTGTCTCTGCTGAAGGCCGTTCATGGATGAGAGTTCTTTATTGGCTCTTACCAGCAGGCACTACCCTCTGCATCCAGCGCAATTGCCCAGAAATACCTCCTCCGGAATGAAATAAATAAGAGAGCCCCTACTGCTGACACCGCTCATGTATGCTTGGTTGATACTAGATGTGGCGCCTCGGTTCCGCTCTGTGTTTTAATTGTTATCTCTATGGCATAAAATTTTTGACTTTTTTTTTTTTTTTTAAACGGGGAACAGAATTCATCAGGTAATTCCCAGAATATATCAGACACAGGTCTAGCTTCACTATATCCATGCTATTCTGTAATATGTTACAGGTTAAAAGATGTGGTACATGATTCTCTCCGATTCTTTTGGAAAGTAGCCCAGTATATCTTGATTTATACCGTGATGGTCTGAGGCTGGTGTTCACGCCATCTGACAGTAATGAAGACTCAGCATAACGAGCGTGCCTATGATCAGCGTAATTGATGTGGCAGAGGACACCATTTTAAGGATTATCACTGATCCATAGCTAAACAGGAGGCAAACCCTCAGCCTCAGGGGTGATTCCCCACCCAGAAGAGCTTTGCCACAATAGCACGTACATCACACTGTTCAAAAGTTTGAGGTCAGTAAGATGTTTGTTCGTTTGAGGGAAAAAAAAAAAAAAGGAAAAAAAATTATATTTATATATAATCAGCTTGATCAAAAGTGACAGTAAATACGATTATATTATATATATATATATATATATATATATATGTTATACAGTCAAACCAAAATTTATTCAGACACCTTGAACATTTCATTCATTAATACAGTATATTTACTATAGTTTAAAAAAATGGTAATAAAATATGACAAGATCTCAGAGTAACTGTCAGAAAAAATTAATCAGATAATGTCAGATAACACTTAAGCAAAACATGGTCAGGTCACAGTGTCTGAAGAATTTTTGGTTCCAAATTTGTATCAATTTTACTGGTAGTCCACTGCATGCAGAATTTTGGGGTATAATATGTCATAGTTTACTTTATTTTGCTATCCTCACTTACATAAATGAACTACAGTGTCCTGCACCCACTAGTAAAAATATATCAAAAATATCTATAATTATATATATATATGTATATGTTGAAGGCATTCATCAGTGACAGACAGTTATCGTTGTACAAAGTAAAAAGTACAGCAGAGCTAACACAACCCTGGGGTACTCCAACATTCGTTTTTACCCCTATTGACAAAATTTTGTTTACTTTGACACTTTAAATCCTATTTGTAAGAAACAAAATTTATAAAACATTTATAATGTTATAAAAGATTTCTATTTTAAGTTAATGCTGTTCTTTGTGAACTTTTTTCAGTTCATCAAGATACTAAAAAAAGGTGTCACGGTTTCCACAAAAGTATTAAAGGTGCCATCGAATTGAAAATTTAATTTACCTCGGCATAGTTGAATAACAAGAGTTCAGTACATGGAAATGACATACAGTGAGTCTCAAACTCCATTGTTTCCTCCTTCTTATGTAAATCTCATTTGTTTAAAAGACCTCCGAAGAACAGGCGAATCTCAACATACTGTAACACCGACTATTACATAACAGTCGGGGTGTACTCCCCAATATTTGCATATGCCAGCCCATGATCGAGGAATTACACAAGGGCAGCCAGTATTAACGTCTGGATCTGTGCACAGGTTAATCATCAGACTAGGTAAGCAAGCAATAACAACAGCGAAAAATGGCAGATGGAGCAATAATAACTGACATGATCCATGATAACATGATATTTTTAGTAATATTTGTAAATTGTCTTTTTTAAATGTTTCGTTAGCATGTTGCTAATGTACTGTTAAATGTGGTTAAAGTTACCATCATTTATTACTGTATTCACGGAGACAAGAGCCGTCGCTATTTTAATTTTTAAACACTTGCAGTCTGTATAATGCATAAACAACTTCATTCTTTATAAATCTCTCCAACAGTGTAGCATTAGCCGTTAGCCACGGAGCACAGCCTCAAATTCATTCAGAATCAAATGTAAACATCCAAATAAATACCATACTTACGTGATTAGACATGCTGCATGACGAACACTTTGTAAAGATCCATTTTGAGGGTTATATTAGCTGTGTGAACTTTGTTTATGCAATGATAGAGTCGAGAGCTCGGGAGGGGGCGGAGAGCGCAAGCAATTAAAGGCCGCAGCCTGAATCGGCGCATTTCTAAATATGCCTCAAAATTAAAAAAATTTATTTAAAAAAAATCTATGGGGTATTTTGAGCTGCAACTTCACAGACACATTCAGGGGACACCTTAGACCTATATTACATCTTGTAAAAAAACTTTTGATGGCACCTTTAAATACATTAATATCAACTCTGATAATAATAAGAAATGTTTCAGTATATTAGAATGATTTCTTAAGTTATCATGGACACTGAAGACTGGAGTAATGATGCTGAAAATTCAGCTAGTAAATTTCATTTTCAAAATATATTACATTCAATTTTTTTTTTTTTTTTTTTTTTTTTTGTCAATATTACTATTTTACTATATTTTTCATCAAGTAAATACAGGCTTAGTGAGCATAGGAGAATTCATTCAAAAGCATTAAAAATCCCCCTTTGAATGGTAAATGCACAGTATATATACATATATCATATGACTTTATTTCTTGATATTGTGAAATATAAAGACACATGGTAAGATATTAAATCATGCATTATAAGATATCTATTCATATTTGTAGACAAATTTATTGTGATTCTTGTATAGTGTGTTGTGAGACATAAACTCACAATTACGAGATTAAAAATTCCCATTACCTTTTTGCTTTTTACTTGAGCATGAACAGGCTTGGAGAAGTAACCAGCTACAATTTTGTTCATGGCATTCTTGCATTTGATCTGTTGGCACATGCCAGGCTCATTAACCCTTAGCAAAGCTGCCTCAGTTTCTGTAATTAATGCAAAAAGCTCATGCAACATACGCACAGCATTTCTGCTTTGAATGGATTATTCTTTCCCCCTCAACACTATTTTGATAAGTTATCTGGAAGAACTCGCTCATTCTCTCCCACCTCATCATCAAGGAGCCCATCCATTCCTCTATCACTGGGGGGTGCTGGTTATGTTTTGCTTGTCTAATTATTTTGTTTTCATATTTATTTATTTACGTCTGTGACTGCAGAGCTGTTTTTGATTAATCAAAATGCATTAGACTTCTAAGAGAGTAATGTACTCCAAAAGATGCCCTCCATTTAACCCAGGTCACACCGAGACCCAGGCGCCAGAGGCACTGATGTTCCCGTGAGAATTACGTATGTTAAGATGACGGTACTCTCGATGGGTTTGATACAGATATTAGATTTATGCAATCTGCAGTTGGAATATGCATCTCTGTCTCGTATAACAAAATACTGTCTGCCATTGAGTAAATTTTCATTATAAGTTTTTTTTTGTTTGTTTGTTTGTTTACCTTTTAATATAAATAAATAAAAATAAGAATATGATATTTCCCAGTAAAAACATAATGTAAAAAAAGGCCTAAAAAAGGTCGTTTGTGCTAGGTATGTTAGGTACGTTGTGTGAAAAAGAGAATTTAAACTCTAATTTCTCACAGGAAAAGCTTTGTCCCTTGATGACGATCCCAAGCTTTGAAACATAAATTGATTCTAAAGAGGAAATTAGATGGCACTTATTACACTGTCTAACTAGTAACCCTGTGTCATTTGTCTGTGGTGTGATAAATGTTCCACGTTTGCCTACCTTTGACGGTTACCAATGAGAAATGCGTTGCAAGCAAACCATTTTTTTTTTATAAATCTCCTAAGCCCCTCACTTTTTTTCCCTTGCATTGACTCACATGAAGATAATGATGGATATGGTAATTTCCAAGTGCATCTCTGATTTAATTATAGCCATTCTCGTTTTCCTTTTCTTCTCCATTCATTTGTTCATCCCACACCTTGAGATGTGTTATTTCCCAGATTAACATGTCTTAACCTGAAAGCAGTGCTTGGTGATTTATCTCAATTGTGGAGATAAAAGGAAGTGATGCAGGAAGAATTACAGAGGCTTCAGACATGCTCAGATACATAACTAATGAACTTTGCCTCTGATATTTGAATCTAGGTCCTTTTTATAAAAACCTTTTTTTCCTTTTCTTTTTTTTCCTTTGAACAAAGAAGTCCATTAAAAACAAAAGTTTTCTTGAACTAAGTGAACTTATGGTTAGAGACGTTAAACCATTGCATTGTCTGTCCTTTTGTCTTTTTTCTCCTCTATTTAAGGCTGTTTCTTCAACTTACAGGCACTTCAAAACGAACAGTTATAAAAAGTTCTATAAAATATAAAAAGGTCACATTCTGTCTTTTATTATTATTATTATTATTATTATTATTCAACATTTTCAGTTTCTTTGAAAGGTTTATTATTATTATTAATTTAGACTTGTCCCAGACTTCCAATCTTAAAATATGAAAATCTAGCTAATAAATATATTTCATTTTTTAAGCTTTAGTAATCGAAAAAGAAGTGAAATAACTGTAAAACTTTTTAGTTTTTTATTGTGTGAAGCCCATTACTTTTTCCCTTGCATTGTCTCGCATGAAAAGTATATGTGACTGTTCCTCAGTTGCCATTTCTAACAACAGTTTATTATAATTAAGTTTTAAAATAATATTTTTAATAGTTTCAAAAGTAGTATCAAAAGTTAAGTGTACTACTACTTACAGTGGTGTCAGTGAAGAGCATGTTTGAGATGAATTGTGAGATTGTGACATGATTTGTGACATTAAAAATCAAGGTACTGCAAATATCACTTATAAGCAGAATATTTTTATTTTGCGACATCTGAATCAAGAAATAAATTTGTCAGGTTATGCAGAAAGTATGAAAATACTATTTAATTGTATTTCGGATACAATATAGCTTAAGGAGGTGAGCTATTTTATCCTTAATGCTTAAAAATGCCATTTCCACTTCAAAAATGAATGGCAGTTTGAGGTGGAAATGACATTTATTCATGATGGTTCAGGGAAAAAGAAATGACAGAAAATTTCTGTGGTGCATGTACATAAAGCAGTAAGATAAAATACACTAGTCAGTATTAAGAAAAAAAAAAGTGCTTCCAGTTTTAAGAGAGTTTAATTTATGAATGTCTACAAAATGCTTGCAGTTGAAGAAACACCCTTAAATTGAATTGGTGAAAGGCGGCATTACAATGATTTGAGCTCTTTAAGATATGAAGTGACGTCCACAGCGGTGTGTTGTCAGCCCAGTTGTGGATCAGAAGTGATGCGGACAGACAAAGAGGCACGGGTGCCGCGCTGTTCCCTCTCCTCTGTAATTAGTGCATTAGTTAATAGCCCCTTGACAAGGATGACCCTTCATCAGGCTGTACGCCGGCCGCTGACTAGCCAGCCCTGCGATCAGATTTTTGCATCATCACCACCGATTCTAACAAATTGAACCACCAGGGCTAATTACGGTGGCTAATAAAGTGCAGGCGGTGGCATTGCCTCGGCGCAAAAGCCTCTCCATCGCCTTGCATTAGACTTTCATCAATCATGTTTTCAAACTGATATATCTTAGCGCCAGAATACCAACACAGGCCTACATTTATTTTCTCTCTCTTCTATTCTAATGTTGCTTCAGTAATTGCTTTTTGCTCTGCTAGACCCCCATCTCCATTGTCCCCCCCTGAATATCGCCTCTAAGCACAACTGGAGCAACTTTTTTTTTTTTTTTTTTTTAATTATTGTTGTAGGCAACTGGAATATTTAGCCTAAAATGATTCTTTGTTAGTGGCTGCTCTTGTTAATCACTGGCAGAATAATGCATCACCATGATATGTGTGATATATGAGGTGTGTTTAAATGCGAATGATATTCATAATGAGCAATAAATAAGTGATATAAAAGTAGGACAACCTGCTTTGACTCCAGGATAGGAAATGGCATGTGAGTGTTTCTATTACGCACACACACACATATGCTCATATCCCAGACCGGACTACATTAGTGACCAAGAGCCTCTGGGTGATTCACTATATCCATTTTATAGGGATATAAAATCTGTCGGCCCCTTCATTTGCCACGTAATAAACAATTCTCTTGACATGCCTCTCACTTTTTTCTTACATATGTATCAATTAACTTTACACCTTCTTCTATTATGTCAGCATTTCCTTTTTTATCGTCATTCATATAAATAGTAAATAAATATAATGCGTTGAGACTGATTTGAAATGACCTTAAACGTTTAGAAAAATCATACCATCCTTCAGCAGCAAATAAAGGTAATTTAATGTAAATCTTGGATGACTCTAAAAGTTAAGAAATGTGCATTGTAATGATTTCATATTTTGTAATATTTGTATTTTTGTGGGGGGTTTTAATGAATTTATTTATTTACTTTGTGGAAGTCTTCCCTCCAGACAAAACAAACTAAATGAACACACGTATGGCTTTCGTTTTTTTTTTTTTTTGTAATTTTTACACTTAAACAGCAGAAATCCACACCTTCATTCAGACATGACTTTGACACTTTAGTATCTAATAAACGCACAATGCAAATAAACATTGTACTTTGGAGTAATTTTATTACAGCGTTTCTCACTCTGCCCTACAATACAATGTACTTTTCTAACCCCCAGCTCTTTTACACCGTCTCTTCCATCTGTGCTTTCCTCTGTGCATGTTTATTCAAAAATGAACTGGTTTCCTCTGTCATTCTGACAAAGAAAACAATTTCATCTGTGCTGTGGCTCATGCAGCTACTTGAAAGCTATTGGATTTTTTTGCATAACATGAATTGAAGTTATTTTTCTCTTCACAGTGCGATTGAATTAATGAAATCAGAATTACTGTACGTTAGTTTCCAAGGACAGGGATTTGTGTTCACGTGCCAATTATATGTGACAGTTGCAGGTAATAACTAAGCAGGAATCTCATTTAGATGGCATGCACTAGGTCTCTTCTGTGTCTACTGAAGGATTACTTTAGCCACACAACATTACATAACTGCACAAAAAAATGCATCATTCTGGTATTGTCAGTTAATCTTACTGAAATTGCCTGTGTGTGTTAGCTGATTGAGAGCCATATTGGGGTCATGTCACCTGAAATAGCTTGATTATATCAAGTTTATGATTTTCACTGACTTAATTGTCATATCTTCAGCATTCTGAAGAGCGTGAGAGCATAAATTACATTAGGGATTTAGATAATGCATTCTCTGTTGATAAAGCACAATGATTATTCACAAAATACAATTTAAGTTTGTACTGATCACATTTTTTGCACATTACATTAAATGCCTTAATTAGTCATCCCTTAAAAATATATATTACAATATATATGTAACTATTCATTATTAAAATAATATTAATATTGTGAGCATTAGGGATCCCAAACCATTTCACGGTAGTGTGTGTCTGATAAATATTTGCATAGTATTACTTATTGCCAGAAACAAATCTATTTTTAATGATACTCTTTTTTCATCCTACTTAATGTTGTCATTGCCGGTTCATTGTATTTTTTTTTTTTTTTTTTTTTGGCATTCTGGTGGATGTTAGGTTTATGAAATGCACATTTCATCAAGCATTTGATTAAAGTGAAATGATTATGCACTGCCATGTCAAATTGGACTGATTACAATACAGCATAAAGAGCTTTTGTTTTACCTTAGATTATTATTTTTTTTTTTTGATTGATGTTTTTAAAGACCATTTTTAGCTCTTTTAAAATCCTAGTGCAACATTTGTTTTAGTTTTTTGTACATAACTCTAATATATTAAAATCATTTCACGTCAACAAATGTTGTCAGTCCAAATACAACAACAAATATTTTACTGTGCGGTTGAGCAGTCAGAAGTGCAAAGGGTACATGCAGCTCCCCTCAGAGTGAGCCAGGAGCAGAGCAGAGCCTGTACTGGGACACACATACATAATTCTTGAGGGGGCCATGGCCATCATGTTAGAGAATCGGATCTGTCGGATTTACATCACATAAATTCATCCATTTCTCCCATTATACATAAGAGTAAGTGCTAAGCAAACTGGGAGAAGAATATACTAAACTTTAAAGTTTTTTACACAACGTGTATCTGATATGCATAAAACAATGTCAAATTATAATTGAAAGGATTATTTTCCGCCTACATAGACATCAGTGTGTATTTAACAAACTATAAATGTTTTTTTGTTTGTTTGTTTTTTGCGAATACTTAATTTAGATGTCTATTTAAATGTTCGAAACCTAAAAGAAACATTATTTAGTTGAAAACACAGAATAGGTGATATGAAAGCTCTGAACATGTTCGTCTCTGGCTCAGTGCCAGCCGAAGCACGAAAGCACATTTGAATTTAGCAGTTGATCATGTGATGCACTGAATGTTCTAAACACACCAGTGTGATCATACGCATCAAAGGGTTTTGAGGGTGGAGGGGGGACAAATTGAAACTGAGGGGACACAAATCAGATCTGAGGGGGCAATGCCTCCCCTTGCCCCCTCGTGGCATCGGGCCTGGTAAGGAGTAGCCACGTATGAAAGAGTCCTCTGCCATTTCCCTACCGGCCTGTATAGAGCTGTGCAGTGGGAATTACGCCGTCAACTTCTCACTAGCTAAAATAATGTAAACTCATTTCGGCTGAGGCCCAGCTAAGATGTCAACGTGTATGAATGCGAAAAGTGCATTGGACGCATTAGGACTTGACAGGGGCCCTTCTTGAAATAAGTGAAATTAATGGAGCTCTTTTCATGTACGACAAGGCCGCGGCACCCCTTTCAGCCTGCTTACAGTCAGAGAAAAGTCAATACTTTTTTATTACTCCAGGCTGACCTACCTTCTGCACTACAAGTGCTAGCTGTGCTAATTGGTTTCAGTTGTGAGGGGAAAAAAATAGAAAAGCTTCATTCCGAAGAACATTGGAGCAAATAAATCAATCTCATATTTTTTTATCCCTTGTCTGTTTTTATTGGGTAATGTTGGCAAGAGAGGCAACAAATGCTTGGTTAAAATATGGGTTCCATGGACTAAAAAGTGTCTAAGTGCCCTGAGTGCTTATCTGAAGTCTGTTGTTGTTCCACTGCTGTTATGTAGCTGTTAAATGAAACACACTCTGAGGTGAAAGATAACAAAGAACATGGGCTACAGCTATTTTAAGAGAACAGGTTGACGTGACAAATAAGAACATCAGCTAGAGGAGAGATTCATTTTATACATTCAAAAGGACTGAGGGCACTTTAGAAATGTGTCTTGCTGATTCCAATTAAGGCCATTTGTTAATGTTAAAAGGAATAGGTCGGTTTATAAATGGATACTAGAATTCTGAAATACCCAATACTTGATCAAAGATAAAACAACAGGCTCCTGTAAGATCCTTTTTATCTCATCACCCTGTTTTAACCTTAAAGCAGTTGTAGTTCAACTTGTACACGGCTACCTACACTGACCAACATCAATCATTAGTCATCCAATTATGCGTCTCCAAACCAAGCCTTGTTATGGGACAGAAATCAAAGTTTTTGCAATAATCTAATTTCTGAAGTTGATTTTTGTTGTGTTGTGAACGATGTAAATTAATCTATTTTCCACTTTGGAGATGGTGTCCTTTTGCGTTTCTTGTGCAGTTGTTAGAGTTAGTGTGGAGTGCTGTTTACAAGGACAGCTAGCTGCAGCATTTCCCGAGGCCAAGACACACGGATGATTGTCATGGTGGCGTACGCTGACTGACAGAGGGATCACATGCATGCCTGCCAGAGGGAAACAGTCAGCGCCCCAGTCTATGACATTACTTTGTCCTTGCTCAACTTCGGCTTTTTTTAGTCTTAAAAAATGAAATATATAATTAAATCGCCTTCCTCCCAACCTCCCTTTCCTCTTCCCATTCTTACTCCATTCCGTTATTTCCATTCCAACACGGCAGTGCTCCTCACAGGCTCTTGCATTAAGTGGTTGTGGAGATGAAGGTGGCGTGTTTTAGACCAGGTCAGCCTCCAGGGGGGGTCACTGAGAGCCAGCGTGCTCTGAGAGATGCTCCAAGACATGTGTAGCTGCTGCAGCAACTAGGCCACTAGCAAAAGCTGAATCCAGTCCAACTAAAAATATCTGACGCAGATATTTTGTGCAGTGCTGCAAAAAAAGAGGGCAGGATTTGTTGTGGCTCATGTATTTATCATTAACTGGCTGACTGGGAAAATGTATTATAGCAGTGATGAAGAGCCATTGCTAGTCACAGCAGCTACTGTGAGTTTAGTGTAGTCATCCAGGCATCAGGGAAGAGAGATTGCATATGTAGCCATATTAAACACCTGTTAACTTCATAATTTTAGATCCAAGTGGAGATACTATCATATTAGCTTTTGCTAGTCATGCTAAAATACTTGTAGTGAGAGTTAGTGCACAGTTGAACTGAATAAACTTTCACACTGTAAAACTTTATAACAGAATGCACTAACGTAGCGCAAATGTTTTTGGAAGTAAAATGACTTGCGTGCTTGTGAAGGACTGGCCACCCTACATTGGACAAACGGTTTGGAAAATGGATGGATAGATGGATGATTTGTATGAGATTTACTCACATCATTGGAGCATGAGCGCTACTCCCCAGGCCACGTCTCAAGCTAAAAGCTCAAATTTAAAATCTTATACGAGCCTATAAGAAATAAAATCAAATATGAGATCTCTTGAATATCTCTCCTAGACAGCAAAAAGATTAAATTGCGAACAAACTGAGACTATTTTCCCCATCATTTTGTTCTGGGTAAAAGAGCTTAGTAATATGACGTGTCTACTCTACAATTTCAGAATAGATCTCAATTATGTCTCAAATAGTGCTGAAACAATCTTCCATCAAAAGTCAGATTTCAATATGAACTTACCTAAATATCGTCTCGGTTACGTATGTAACCCTCGTTCCCTGAAGGAGGGAACGGAGACGTACGTCAGTAGTGACCGACGAATTGGGATATCGCTTAGAGAGCCCTATCATCTTCGTGTAAACTAAAACAAGCCAATGGAATTGGCGTGCGATATTTGCATAATGCGCACCGCCCCCGACAGGTGTATATAAATAGGAAGCAGATGCAATCGCACTCTGTTTTTCGCTGAGGAGACAACTGGTGTCCGCACTACAGCGAGGGTACAGAAACTGTGGCGACAGGACGTACGTCTCCGTTCCCTCCTTCAGGGAACGAGGGTTACATACGTAACCGAGACGTTCCCTTTCAGTCGGTCACGTTCGACGTACGTCAGTAGTGACCGACGAATTGGGATCCCAACTAAAGCGCCACAGTTACGAAACCCCTTCCAGTGCCCAGCGCAAGCTCAGCCGCCCATAGCACCGGCTGGCGGTGAAGGGGGCGAGCTTACACCGAGAGAGTCTACTGCTGTCTACCACTACCCACTAAGTAAACTAGACACACTGGGAAAGCGAACCCGAAGGGACGCTGCGGAGACCACTACCTACCCAATGGGGGAGGAGTTTACGTGGGAATACACATATGGACTGGCCCGGGGGGCAGTACGCATATGGAGTCCCTGGGATGGCTCCACCTGGTTAGGGGGAGACTCATCTGACAGGTGACAGCAGAGCTGGCTCTGCTAAGGGAAAGACACGGACTCGGCCCGTAGGGAGTTTTAAACCGTGGAAAATACACATATGGGACCGCTCACGTAGAGGGGTCACGACATATGGGCCCCAGCCAACAGACAGCGTCAGCGACGGATGTAGGCCTGGCATCAGACACTCCGCAATGTCCGAGCCGAAGGGGGAGGCGGAGGAACTCGACAGGGTTCGCCAAGCGGGGAACGCGACTGGAGTGAAAGTATGCACGTATCCGGCCAGAGGCGGGAATGGCATTGCAAGCCGACACTTAGAGTGGGTACAACACGTCTACCGACTAGTGGATGCGAGTACACGCGAGGATACCGGCTCTACACGTAGGCTATAAAACCTAGCGAACGTGTTAGGTGTCGCCCAGCCCGCAGCTCTACAGATATCTGTCAGCGAGGCGCCATGAGCCAGCGCCCAGGAAGAGGCCACCCCTCTGGTGGAGTGGGCTCTCAACCCGAGCGGGCAAGGCACGCCCTGGGATTCGTACGCCAAGGCGATGGCATCCACTATCCAGTGGGCCATCCTCTGCTTGGAGACAGCCTTTCCCTTCTGCTGGCCTCCGTAACAGATGAAGAGCTGATCTGAGGTCCTAAAGCTTCGCGTTCTGTCCACGTAAACGCGCAGAGCGCGGACGGGACAGAGCAAAGCTAGGGCTGGGTCTGCCTCCTCCGAGGGCAGCGCTTGCAGGTTCACTACCTGATCTCTGAAGGGAGTGGTAGGAACCTTGGGCACGTATCCAGGCCGGGGTCTCAGGATGACGTGAGAAGCACCGGGCCCGAATTCTAGGCACGTTTCGTCGACCGAAAATGCATGCAGATCCCCTACCCTCTTCAGGGAAGCCAATGCAACCAGAAGAACCGTCTTAAGAGACATTAGTTTCAGGTCGACTGATTGCAAAGGTTCGAAGGGATGACCCCGGAGAGCTGTGAGAACCAGGGTCAAATCCCAAGAGGGTACGGAGGAAGGGCGAGGAGGATTCAGTCTCCTGGCCCCCCTCAGGAATCTGACGATCAGATCGTGTTTCCCCAGGGACTTACCCTCAACTGCATGGTGATGTGCGGCAATGGCGGCAACATACACCTTGAGGGTGGAGGGAGACAGCCTTCGCTCCAACCCATCTTGCAGAAAGGAAAGCACGGATCCGACCGAACATGATCGGGGGTCCTCTCGGCGAGAGGCGCACCATTCGACGAACAGGTTCCACTTCAGCGCGTAGAGATTCCTAGTAGAAGGAGCTCTAGCGGAAGTGATGGTGTCTACGACCGCTTGCGGGAGATCACTCAGAACCTCCGCATCCCGTCCAGGGACCACACGTGGAGGTTCCACAGATCGGGAGGCGGGTGCCACAGGGTGCCCCGTCTCTGAGTCAGGGTGTCCTTCCTCAGAGGAATCGGCCAGGGAGGTGCTGTCACGAGGAGAATGAGGTCTGAGAATCAGGTCCGAGTGGGCCAGTACGGAGCCACTAACAGAACCTGCTCCCCGTCCTCCCTGACCTTGCACATGAATAGTGCGAGAAGGCTCACTGGGGGAAGCGCATGTTTGCGCAGACCCGGGGGCCAGCTGTGTGCCAGGGCATCCGTGCCGAGCGTGCCGCCGGTCAGGGAATAAAACCACTGGCGGAGGGCAGTTTCCGGGGAGGCAAGCAGGACTAACTGGGCCTCGCCGAACCGCTGCCAAATCAGCTGGACCGCCTGGGGGTGGAGCCGCCACTCGCCCGCAAGTAGATGCTGCCGTGACAGCTCGTCGGCTGCACGGTTGAGCACACCTGAGACACGAGTGGCCCGAAGGGACCTCAGATCCTTCTGACTCCACAACAAGAGATGGCGGGCGAGTTGCAACATGCGACGGAAGCGTAAACCACCTTGACGGTAGGTGTACGCAACGGCCGCAATGCTTAGTGAGCGGACTAGAACGTGCTTGCCTGACAACAGCTCCTTGAAGCGGGCCAGC
Organism: Chanodichthys erythropterus; assembly: GCF_024489055.1. Classification (NCBI taxonomy): domain Eukaryota; kingdom Metazoa; phylum Chordata; class Actinopteri; order Cypriniformes; family Xenocyprididae; genus Chanodichthys; species Chanodichthys erythropterus. Next base: position 24,744,487 of record NC_090238.1, on the reverse strand, counting down.
GCAAGACGAACCGCTAGCAACTCGAGGCAATTCGTATGCCAATGCAGCTGAGGCCCCGTCCAAAGACCTGTCACTGCATGCCCGTTGTACGTGGCCCCCCATCCCATGGCAGAGACATCTGTGGAGACCACAGCGTGCCTGGACACTCGTTCGAGGGGTACTCCGGCCCACAGAAACGAAGGGTCCAACCACCGGATAAGGGTGCGACGGCAGCTCGGTGTCACGGGGACACGGAGCGTGCCGCACTGCCACGCCCATCTCGGGACCCGGCCGCGGAGCCAGTGTTGAAGCGGTCTCATATGAAGCAATCCGAGCGGCGTTACCGCGGCTGCAGATGCCATATGCCCCAGGAGCCTCTGAAAATCTTTCAGTGGAGCCGCTGTCCTGCACTTGAGCGAGCTCAGGCAGTTCAACACCGACTGGACGCGCACCTCGGTGAGACGCGCAGTCCGTGCGACCGAGTCTAGCTCGAGACCAAAACAAGAGATCCTCTACCCGGGGGCGAGTTTGCTCTTGTCCCAGTTGACCTGAAGACCCAACCGGTTGGGAGCTACAACCATGTCGGGTAGGACTTTGTACTGACATGCCCGACCCTCGAACGCAGACCGACCTAGGAAGGGTCTGCGTCGAGGCAGAATCGAGACATGAAAGTATGCGTCCTTCAGGTCTATTGCTGCAAACCAATCCTGGGGACGGTCCAGGATTGGCCGTAGCCCACCGCCCTTTTACGGTACAATGAAGTAGGGGCTGTAAAACCCCGACTTCATATCGGCTGGAGGGACCGGCTTGATTGTACCCTTCGCCAGGAGGACAGCAATCTCCACCCGGAGAACAGGAGCACTGTCCAACGACACCGGAGTGAAGTGGACAGCCCTGAAGACCGGGGGACGCCGGGCGAACTGAATCGCATAGCCGAGTCTGATAGTACGAATGAGCCAACTGGACAGGCTGGGGAGCGTGCTCCACGCTTCCAGACACTGAGCCAGCAGGACCAAAGGCACCACAGACGCACCGGGGGTGGGGCAGCAAGGCAGAGAGGGACCCGACCCGGACGGCTTGGGGGCGGCCCGGAGTGGGGTCAGACTCTGCGAGGCAGCAGTGTGCATGGGAGACCGCGCACGGGACGCGGTCTGCACCATCACACTGCCACCTGCTGGCGAATGGGGGGGAGCTGTCAGCGGCGAGGCGGAGCCTGGCACACTGACAGACACCCCTTGTTGTGACCTGGAGTTTGAGGAAACTGCTCTTTTTGTGAAAAAGTGGGTACCGCTGGACTCCGGAGAGCCAGCGGCGGTAGACAGACAAACACAAATTCCCCCCGGCCCTCCTCCGGGGGTGGGAGAGATGGTGGAAAACTCTCCCGAAGAGCAAGATCCTTCCCCTCCAGGTTGCCCGTCTCAGTGCCGTGTTTTGCTCTTACGCTTACCACCGGGCTTAGCGGAGACGGGCTGGGCACCACGCCCGCGACCGGCACCCTGCTGTCTGGCTGGTGTAGGCTGCTGCTTTGCCGTCTTAGCAGGGGCGGAGGACGATGCAGGCGGGCGCCCTCGGCGACGAGCGGGCTGAGGCTGAGCCACGGGCGGCTGGGTGGAGGCAGCAGCGGACCGCCGTGGCATAACGTGACTGATAGCCTCAGCCTGCTTCTGTGCAGCGGAGAACTGATGGGCGAAGCTCTCCACCGCGTCGCCGAATAGGCCGACCGGGGACACGGGGGAATTTAGGAACCTCTGCTTGTCGGCATCCCGCATGTCCGCCAGGGTCAGCCAGAGATGGCGTTGCTGGACTACCAAGGTAGACATCGCATGACCAACAGCGCGTGCTGTCACCTTCGTCGCTCGGAGGGCGAGGTCGGTGGCAGCGCGCAGCTCCCCCAGCAGCTGTTGGTCAGGACCTTCCTGGGGCATTTCCGACAGCGCTTTTGCCTGGTAGACCTGCAAAAGCGCCATCGCATGCAGGGCAGAGGCAGCCTGCCCACAGGAACTGTAAGCTTTCTCAGTCAGACCGGCTGAGAATTTACAGGCCCGGGACGGGAGTCGCGGCTCACCACGCCAGCCAGCGGCCGTTGGACACAGTTGCATCGCAACAGACCGCTCGACTGGCGGGATCCTCGCGTACCCCCTGGCTGCCCCGCCGTCCAGGGAGGTGAAGGCGGACGGGGGGCCAGGCCTCGAACGAACACTATACGGTGTCTGCCAAGACCTGGTCACCTCATCGTGCACCTCCGGGAAGAAAGGCATTGGGGCGGGACGCTGGGGCTGGCCAGCGCGACCCGCCCCCAAATACCAATCATCCAGCCGCGATGGGCCGGGACAGGGTGGAGGGTTCCACTCGAGCCCGACACACAAGGCGGCCCGGGAGAGCACAGCCGAGAGTTCGGGATCCAGCGCGTCCGGATCTTCCTCCCCCGAACACTCAAACTCGCCTTCCGACGCAGCGATCGACATCTGATCCTCCGCCGGCGCACCAAAGGTAACGGCTGGACAGTCCGAAGAGGGCCCAGCGGAAACCAACGGCGGCAGGATGGGTTGCGGTGCTGATGAGGGGGCAGGGGCCCGCGGAGCGTTTCCGCTCGACGGGGGAGCCCTGACCGTTATCCTCAGGTCGCCCTCCCTATACAGCGCCGTACCGTCATTCCGGTTCCCGGGGCCGGAAAAAACGGTCGTACGCGGCATAGGAGAGGGGACTCCCGCTTCCTGAGACTTCAGGAAGGAGAGCCTCGACCTCAGCACCGCGATGGTCATGTTCCCGCAATGGGAACATGAACCATCCACAAACGCTGCTTCAGCGTGCTGAACGCCCAAACACGAGATGCAGCGATTGTGCCCATCAGCAGGGACCAGGGAACGACCGCACCCAGTAACGCACAGACGAAATGACATACTGTCAGGGTTCGTCTGTAAAGCTCTTTTAGAAGGGGAAGTCAACTCACTCGTGCTGAAGCACCCAGGGAGCGACGCGATGTGTCAGGTACACCACTCCCTGACACACCGAGGAACCGGCCCAAATCGCTGCCTCACACACACTCTTTTTTGTGTTGCTGTGAAAACAGCAGTTTAGAGCTTATAGCTCGGCTCCTCAGACACTCGCGACCTCGCTGCACGTGCCCTCTTCACCAGCACCAAAGCTCGCTGCAGATCCTCTTCTGAGGCAGTGTTTTAGTAGGAAAAACACACGAAGAAAGGAGTCTTCTAAATAGGACACCAGTGAATGGCTCCGAAGCGAAAGACAGAGTGCGATTGCATCTGCTTCCTATTTATATACACCTGTCGGGGGCGGTGCGCATTATGCAAATATCGCACGCCAATTCCATTGGCTTGTTTTAGTTTACACGAAGATGATAGGGCTCTCTAAGCGATATCCCAATTCGTCGGTCACTACTGACGTACGTCGAACGTGACCGACTGAAAGGGAAACCAAATTTTCCTAACAAACCACATTTTCTCAGCTATTCTACTTTATAAAATTATAAATTGTTATCGTTATCTCTAATTTTAATATCTCTGATATATGTATATTTGTTATTTACACTTCCATTGAAAAGTTTGGACTTTGGATATGTTTTTGATAGAAGTCTCTTATGCTCACCAAGGCTAAATTTATTTGAAGAAAAATACAGTAAAAATAGTAATATTGTCAAATAAATAGAATTGGTAAATAGAACATTCAAAAGAACAGCATTTTTTTTTTTTTAATTATAAACATTTTGTAACGTTTATAACATTATAAATGTTTTACTTTCACTTTTGATCAATTTAATGCATCCTTGCTGAATTAAAGTATTGTAATCTTACTGACCCCAAAAGTTATTCCTAAAGAATTTTAGGAGACACTTCTGAGATTAAAGGGATAGTTCACCCAAAAATGAAAATTCTGTCATCATTTACCTCAAGTAGTTCTTTGATGCAGTGAATTTCTTTGTTCTGCTGTACACATAGAAAGATATTTGGAAGAATGGTGGTAACCAAACAGATCCCAAACAGAGGAAAAATAAATACTATGGTAGTCAATTGGGGGATGAGATTTTGGTCTGTTTGGTTACTGACATTCTTCCATATATATTTCTTTGTGTTCAGCACAGAACAAAGAAATTCATACAGGTTTGGAACTGCTTGAGGGTGAGTAAATGATGACGTAATTTTCATTTTTGGGTGAACTATCCCTTTAAGTTGATACCTCAACATAACTGAGAATGTGAAAAAGCAAGCTCTGAGCAATAACATTTTCCTTTGGAAGCATGTGTATTTGTTTGGGTGTATGTGTGTGAGGGAGCTAAATGGAAAAACTAATAATTGCACCATCTCTGCTGAGTGTTAAACTTTTTTTTTTTCAAACTGCTGACATCCAATCAATGTGCTTATCATTTCAGCCCTTCAAGACCGTCTTCACCACCTGCCACGTCTTTGACAAGTTTGGACGAATGTACTCCAATGCTGGTAATATTGTATGAGATAGCCGAGTGGAAAACAGACAGAATCAATAAATACATTAAATGAAATATCCAATTATGCATCATTTGTTTGTCTGGTTCAGAAAGTACGAAGGTGAGATGGGGTGAAGAAAACATTTGGTGACGCGTTCAGAGTAAAAACATCTCGTCCTCTTAGCATAATTACATGCTATTTGTATTACGCACAATTGCTTTTTGCACTTAATATCCGCTGTGTTGATGAAAAAATTCTTTAACAGCAACGATTTTGATCCTGGAAAAGAGACTAATGAAATTCCTCCATTAGTTTACACACTTACCGTTGTCACATGCGGATTCTTACATCACTTCCATCAATCAACGCATACAGGCCGAGCAGGCAGCAACCTCATCGCATTGCTCCCGGAATCAGACGTTTTGAAACATTTCCCATGCATTGTTGCCACAGAAAATAAATGTCATTTAATTTCAGTGAGTGGGAAAAGGTTAAGGCACTGATCCAGTCTTCTGCTACAGAGGTTTCATTTCCACAAATAATTCTGAGTGCTTCGTTCTATTTGTGTGTGTGTGTGTGTGTGTGTGTGTGTGTGTGTGTGTGTGTGTGTGTGTGTGTGTGTGTGTGTGTGTGTGTGTGTGTGTGTGTGTGTGTGTGTGTGTGTGTGTGTGTGTATAGACCTACAACTGTACGAAGCCTCCTGGCCGGCATAGCCACCAGCACCCTGTTGATGAATCTGAGACATGGGCAGCAGTAATTTGGAGATGCAAGGGCTATCTCTTAGATTGCTCCTGGTCTGAGGTAGTCCATCACTTCACAATAACTCACCCTGCTGCTGACTCCTGCTTCCGAAAAAACGACGCTTTTCCATCAAGGTGATTAGAAAAAGCCCTAGTTGGCTGATCTGATTACTCCCTGTTTTAACACTAAGTTTGACCCCACGATGGAAAAAGCAGCGCCCTGCTTATACTGTAGCTACCGGACATGTGGGTATGCAACAACATCCCAGAGCTAAGGCGTTTGTGGAGGGACACAAAAGATGGCCTTTGTGATGGCTTATGGAAAACCTTTCACTCAGATTATTAGTTGATGATGTAGCACCTGGCTAAAAACAACATACTAGATGTGCAATTTTTGAGAGTTTCAAAGGCATTCTTCTTTATTTTCATGATCATAGCATGACCTGTAAATACATCTAATTTGGTATTCTTTTATTAGATAATGAAATAATGAGACTTACAGTAACTTCACAGAAGCACCAGATCTCTGAGCGTGGGCTCACAGAGTGCTTTTTGATGGGCTATCTAGACAGGTCTTGGCTTCAACTCCACCGTGGAGCCCAGCCAACACGCACCAAAGAGAATGAGGCACGCTGATGGCGGGACGTCCTCTTCACAGAGAGAAGCCATATGCAAGAGAGAGGATACGCCACTGAGGAGGCAAAGAATGAAGAAGAGCGGTAAAGCTTGCTAATGAGTAGAGACAGGGAAAATATGAAAAAGCCTCGTCTTCATAACCCTGTCTCTGGGAAAACTTGTTCCCTGGCCAGAAGGGTGTAATAGATATGAAATACGATTTTTCAGTAATATTATCACAACTACATGTTTGGATCTATTTTTTTTTTTTCCTGCATACATTTTTTTTATACAAATACATTAACTGTAATATGTCTATATGTTCTATAATAAAGATTTTTAAGTTCTGAATTAAAATTAAAATTCAAACTGGTCAAAAAAAATTAAATAAAAAAATCCATCATATAGAGGACCCCTGCAGAAGTTTATTCAAGTGTGCTACTCTACTTCTTTTAAATTAAATAATTCAAACTCAAAACACATTTAAATTCAAAACATAAGAAGAAGCAGAAACAAGTGATAGAAACATTGCTTATGCATGTGTAAAATAACTAACATCAAACATTAAAGGGGACCTATAATGCCCCTTTTACAAGATGTCTGGTGTCCCCAGAATGTGTCTGTAAAGTTTCAGCTCAAAATACCCCACAGATAATTTATTACAGCTTGTCAAATTTACCCCTATTTGGTTGTAAAAACATGCCATTTTTGTGTGTCCCTTTAAATGCAAATGAGTTGCTGTTCCTGGGCCCCTTTCCAGAGGGGGCGGAGCTTTAACAGCTCATGCTAGGGTTGCACAACAACAGCAAAGCTGGAGAATTTCACACACCCAAAATGACAATTGTCAGTATCTATGTTTATCCTTATGTTGTTCAAACTGGAGTCGGACACTGATGGAGAGACTCAGGAAGAACTTACAACTTTTAGAATATGGACGTTTCTGAACGGTTAGTGGATAAATTTATATAGTTGCTGTGGAGTTGATTCAACTCATCGACTAGCATGTGTCTCATTTTAATCTTTTGTGCAAATACACCCTTGAATTAACCCACGTTTGTGAAGCAGTGCAGCGTAAAATCATGGCATAGCAACAACACTACAACAACAACTTTTCCTCTTCTCTAAAGCAGCCAAACATGGTCTCACCCCCTTTGTTGCGTTTTCTCAGGGCAGGGTTTATGTACATTTTGGGGTTTGTGGTGTCACCAACCCGGGAAAAAACTTGTTGTAGTCAAGCCGTTTGTTGTAGTCCTTAAAAAGTGATTTCTGTTAAAGAAAATATCCCCCCCTGGCATAGAACTTTGCAGATGTTGTTTATGCTCCAACAGCAACATTACACACTAAAAAAAGTTAAATCATAATCAAGGACCCCTTAAGGGTGCGTTCAGACTTGTAGTTCAGTCCGTTTGGTTAATTTGGTCCGGACCAAAGAAGAAAAAAAAACATGTAGTCCTGGTCCGGTTAGCGTTCAGATTGGCAATTTTATCACCTAACCAAAAGATACCGAACCTTAAGGCATAGGGATACATTCACAACATGATTGATTTTATGATGTATTGCCTATTTTGAGACGGAACTTACCGAACATCCAAAACTCGCGCTCGTTGAGTGTGTGTAGCGGTGCGTATAGCCTGCATGTGATGGTATTTTGGCCAGCTGGGAACTCGTGAAGAGCTTATATAATGTGTAAAGTAGTCAAAACAGCGGCGGGAATCCATCCGTCATACACACAAACGATCTGCAAACTTGCGTCTATGACGAGAAAAACCGACATGCGTGAGGATTCTGTTCTTAGGGTCTCGTCTTCCTGTTTTTGGTTCGGTTACTTTGGTCCGTGTTGCGTTCATATATCATTCGAACCGCACCAGAGTTCGATTGGAAGCGGACCGAGACCGCTGAAAATGATCGCTGATGGGTCTCGGTCCACTTCCAATCGAACTCTTGTACGCTTGTTTGGTGCGCACCAGGGTTCGGATGGCAGCGTTCACATATGTTCAAATGAACCGCACTAACCCAGCAATCGAACCAAACATGACAAGTGTGAACGCACCCTTAAACAGCATATAAACAGCATATAAATCAAAACTGCCTAACATACTTTTGAACAACTCCTTTAACCAAAAAAAAAAAAAAAAGTGTCTTGTTTATGAATTACTAGTGATATTCATCAGGACTATATGCTGTAAAACTGGCTCCAGTTCTTTTTTAAAGAACATGAGCTATCATTCATTCTATCTGGCTTTGAGAGAATGACTGTGTGAGGCTGGTGAGACTCTGGGTCGGTCCAGGGTTTAGGGTCAGAGTCATCATTCAGGCCATCACTCACAAAGAAGAGAGGGGGTCCAGGCATGGAGGGTGGGGGGTCCTTCTACTCCAACTCAAAGCCAATGGCTTGTGTGTGTGAGGGAGCTGGTGAGAGAGAGGGAGGGGGGGGGGGTCAGAGTGCTGACAGTGAAGTGATGGGCTGTCTTAGTTCACCGCTGAGCCACAGCAGGACGTGTCAGAGTTGCAGGCTCACTGCCCACACTGGCTCGCCTCCTACCTGTCTGTCCACCCTGACCAACTCACTTAAAGTACCAGCAGACCCCTCTCTCTCTCTCTCTCTCTCTCTCTCTCTGACACTCTTCTACTTTTTCTTTGTAATTAGCCTAGAGATTACACTGCATGCAAATGGGATACGATTTTAAGATATAGCATGAAACTCGTGTGTAGGTATCAAAAGTTGAGTAGAGTGCATGAGATGCATTTAGGGGTCAATCTCTGTCTGTAACATTTTTGCCCCAAAATCAAGAGTTTATACTTTCAATAAAGAAAATTAAGATGGTTTAGATTTTGTTTTTGCATTATGACATTATTTTTTATAACAATTAAGCACATTTTGCTATCAGTTAATGTAAAGAATTTTTTATTACCTTGTTAAATAAATATTAAAATTAATCAATTATAAAATTGTATTATAATAATCATTAAAAAATAAAATGATTATTATTTTTAATAGCATTACAATATTATTATTATTATTATTATTATTATTAAATATTGCTTTATTTGAAGTTTCAAAGTATTTATACATCATGGTCATATTTGTTTGTTGTACTGAATTGAATATATGCTGATTTAAATAAATTTTTTAGTATAAAAAAAAATTAACTATTTATTTTGATTTGGGGGCGAAATATGACCAGAACATTTTTTTTTTTTCAGCATTAGATTTTTAGGGATAAAAAAAAATCCTGATTCGCAGATTGAGAGAGGATGTCGTCTAATCTTTTTCTCTCCTACAAAGGCGGTGATCTTACTACCCTGAAGTTTAAACTAATGATCGGCAATTAACCAAGCTTTAATGCATTTGTGATTCAGAAGAAATTGTGTCTGCTTCAATTCACGGCTAAATGCCAAAATCTGTGTTGCCGCCTACAGTAACACATCGGCTTTCATCCATCTTTCCGAAACCTGGAAACTATTTGCAGCCTTTCATGCAAATGCATCTCATTTGAGACTAACGCACAGCAATCTGCAAAATTAAAAGACACAAATCTCCTCTATCGTCCCCTGAGCAGAGAATGAACCTTAAGTAGAGATTGAGCGCTTTGTAATCTGCGTTAATGTGCTTGTAGGCATGGAATTTGAATTGTACAGAACGGAGCGGGCGAGTCGAGATGAGAGCCCTGCCAGATGCTGTGGCAGATGTGTGGCCCAGCTCACTTGGGTGATTCCATAATTACATTTCGCATGCAGATACGAGCAGGCATTTCATGCTGCTTCAACGAAAGCCTCGGCCCCTCTGACTTCCCTCAGACTAATGCATAATATTGTGACAGTTCCGAGTGTGATTTACTGATCATCCTATTGATTTATATGTTTCAAAACATCAGCTGCAAGCAGCAACAGATGTTTGTGGTCTGCTGTCAATCCATGTTTTGATTGTGTGCTGTTTTAACTTAGATAAGATGTTTGGCTGGGTCAATTGGACCTCGAGAGTGTGGTTAAGCTTGATTTGTGTTATGGAAATGTTGAACTTTGGGTTAATGATGATTTGTAGTTGGAGCAGTGGCCTAGCAGTTAGAAACACTTTAGAATGTGTGTGATAAGTGTTTGAATCAGACTTGCATCATTTTCTGATGCTTCTTATAATGCCCTTATCTCCCTTAAAAAAAGTGATTATGGAACTTTTTGCACAAAAGTAGTTGCTCTTTTCCATACAATGAAAGTGATGGTGTTAAAATGCTGAAGAAAACACCAATAATACCATATAATATAATACTGTAAATATTTTGACTAGCATTTACTGTTATATGAAGAACTTTAAAGCTGTTAAAAGGTTTTTTTGACAGTAAGCACATTTAAGGCCCTGATATACAGTGCTCAGCATAAATGAGTATACCTCTTTTGAAAAGTAACATTTTAAACAATATCTCAATGAACACAAAAACAATTTCCAAAATGTTCACAAGACTAAGTTTAATATAACATCTGTTTAATTTATAACATGAAAGTTTTCAGTTATAAGGTGATGCAAAAATGAGTACACCCCACTGAAAGTCTCTGGAGCAAAGCTAAATTTTAGATCTAACAAGAATTCAACCACAGGTGAGTCTAATTATTCAAGTTAACACCTCGACAGGAGCGTCTTCTGATGGGAGGGGTTGAAGAAAATCAGCATGCAAGTTCACTGCAGTCATCTAAAGAAGTAGAAAACCAAACTGGGGTGACTATTTCCCGTGACACAATACGGCGTACAATGCAGAGGAATGGCATGCATGGGTGCCGTCCACGAAAGAAGCCTCTCCTAAAGCCCAGGCACAAAAAAGCCCACCTAGAGTTTGCCAGAGCCCATACTGACAAAGATGAAGATTACTGGGGACTCTATACTCTGAAGTGATGAGACCAAAATAAATGTTTTTGGAACTGATGCCTTCAAAACTGTATGGCGTTGCAAAGGTGAGGAATACAAAGAAAAATGCATGGTGCCTACAGTGAAACATGGTGGTGGCAGTGTCGTTATGTGGGGCTGCATGAGTCGGGGAGCTGCATTTCATTGATGGAATCATGAATTCACATGACGCCATCAATACTGCTCTATACTGAAAGAGAAGATGCTACCATCACTCCATGACCTTGGTCGTCGTGCACTTTTCCAACATGACAATGATCCTAAACACATATCTAAGGCCACTGTTGGATTTCTGAAGAAGAACAGGGTGAAAGTGATTCAGTGGCTCCTGATCATCAGTCTCCATCCAGCATCCAGTCTCTAAAAGAGGTAATTCTTAAAGAATGGAAAAAGATAGATGTTGCAAAATGTCACCAACTTGTTCATTCCATGCCTAGAAGACTTGGTGATGTCATTAAAAATCATGGAGGCCATTCAAAGTACTAGATGTAGTAGTTTTTGTTGTGGGGTGTACTCATTTTTGCATCACCCTAATTTCAGTAAAACTGAAAAATGTGTAATCTAAGTTATATTATTAACCTTACTTTCATTTTATTAGTTAAACAGATGTTATATTAAACTTAGTCTTGTCAACATTTTGGAAATTGTTTTTGTGTTTATTGAGATATTGTTTAAAATGTTACTTTTCAAAGAGGGTGTACTCATTTACGCTGAGCAGTGTACTTCAAGCGAAGTTCTTTATCGTTCTTCATTTAGGGGTAAAACAAAGTTTAAAATACGTGAGCAGCGCTATACTGTAATCGAACATCTGATGCCACCCACACTGCTAAGAGCAACAGTTAGTTTAATATGTAAAAATGTTGCATCTATCTGATCATGGCAACGTGGATATGTTTGCATGAGCTCTGTAATTCGGCACTCCAGTAAATTCACGTCGCGTTTATATTATAACACTTTATAAAATAGATTGCTTAAAATCAAACAGCTTTACCATATTAAACATGTCAGTCTCTCATTTAATCAGAAGTACAACTTTGTTTTCTACTATAAAGCAGCTATCCAGTGTTCATGTTTTCAATCACGGACATCTGACTTCTACAGACTCGAGAGGAGAAATGAACTAGAAAAAATTTTCAGAGTGAAAGAAGACAGAACCTCAGTGCATACATAGGTGTTTACCAGCCGCAGCGAACTTTTCCAGAAAGTTCGCTTTGGCAAGCTGTTTTGAACTTCCAAAACGAACTTCGTTTCGGCCTGATTTTGTTCGAAATGATGTCACATCAGTTCATTCTTCAATTTCATTTGAAGTATATCGGGGCCTTATGCACCAATTCTCCTTACTGTAATGCAAAAAGAAATTCATTCTTTTTACCTTAATTGAAAAAAAAGTCTTCTTTATTTTCTTATTATTATTACATTAAAGGCTTTATTATTATTAAATACATTAGGTCTTATTACATGTCCTATTTTTTATTAGTACCAAGTTAATCAGGACTGCGACTGGCACCCTCTCAAATAATACAGATCCATGACACCCCTTGGGCCAAGTGGCGTGAAAATGGTGGTTTCACAGATGGCATGTGCTCGCACACCATAGCTTTGAGCTGAATATCATGGTTCTCCAAAATACACTGAATAAGATTAACTACATAATGTAGTTATCAGTGATGTTATCATGCATGGATTAACTGGTACATTTCTGTCTCTTTAGGACACTTCCAAAAAGCTCTTTTGTTTTCACTTTGAAGTCCAAACACACAGGAATCTCCTCACACCAAATCGGGATACAAATGGAATCCAACAGCAAAGGCGATGATGAATACCAATCAGAAGAGGTATTGACAAGCATTTGTTCTGCCCGCTGCATCACAAAGAGACAGGTGTCTGTCTTAAACAGACATATTGACAGGTTTGTACCTCTGGCAATTGTCAGCCATCTGAGTGACAAGGCATTATTGATAGATAGGATGTGCTGACATGCCTTTAAGAAGAGATAGGGAGAGAAAACAAAGAAAGAAAGACTTTTGAAACCCATAAGATCACACACAAAGCACCAGACTTGAGAAACTGACCATCTATTGCATCTATTTGAGGAACTGTGTGTCTGCCTGCCTCTGTTATCCGGCCATGACAGCGGCGGATTACTAATGGTCAGGATACATGAGTTGGCTGAGGTGGTTGCCCTGACATAACAAGAAATAAAGATGATGCTAATGGGCAATGGAGGGCCGTGTCAGCTGTGGCCCACACCGAGTGACCCCAGGCCCTGACGGTGACCCTGGGCTCTGGCAGGGTGAACAGGTAGAGCTCACCGTGAGGGCTGTGCCCCTGCCTGGCTCTGCTCAGAGAATCAATCAGCCCAGCTGTCAGAGACTAACCTGAGCAGACAGCAGGGCTATGGAGAGGTAGAGAGAGATGCTCCCGCAGGGACTCCACACACTTCTACGACCAATACTGAGAACCACCCTAACAGAAAACGACTTTTCTCCTACTTTACGTAACTACAATATAATTTGGATGTCATGGAAGTGGAAATTTATTTATATTAGCTTTGCTTATGTACAACCAGTCAAGAAGAACTATATATTGAGACCAGTTCAATAAGCGAGATGTTAATGTTGAGTAATTATCATCAATATTAGCTGTTGCTTTGTCTATTTTTGCTTTGTCGATCGGAATCATGAGTCGTGTGTCTTAGGAGCAACAGACAGCTATAGTGTTTCGGTCCTGAATGAATCAGTGTTTGTGAAATGATTTGTTGAGAGAATGATTCAAAGACTCACTTTACAACAACTACTTGTTTTGTTTTTGAGTGAATCTGTGTTGTTGAACAAGCTGGTTAAATAAATAATTCAATGACTCACTCATAAGTCCAAAGTATACTTCTTTATTACACGTACGCGAGGGTCAGCATACAGTGTGTGACGCGAATTTCCTCATGAGAAGAATATGCGCATACTGTACACACCGCTGGATTTTTCAAAAAAGCATATAAACATTTTTTTATTTATTTTTTTGCAGTAATTTTTTTATCCACAAGGTGGCAACCATGCCCTGGGGGCATTAATTCACAAGGTAGTCGAAGAAAACCTGCATAAACAGAACAGGGCTGCGTTTCAGTTCGGTTTAAGACACGCACTCGCAAACTTCCCTAAACACTTCCCCTCGGGGGAATCCCTGCCACCATTTTGAAGTGCATTCCACTTCGTGAAGTGGACGAGGGAAGTTTATATGGACAGACCCTCAGTCCCTCGATTTTGACCGATTTGATTATGTACACTTCAGGCAGCTCCATAACCCACAATGCAACACGATTGTGATGTCACCGCATATCGCGTTTAATTTACCCCACCACAAACAACTCTATGATATATTAATTATTTTTTAAACATTTAAAACACACATATATACATATAGAATGCTGTATTAAACAATTTTGTAAGGGGAAAAAATAAATAATACATCAGCTCCATTGCGGATTCCAAGTGATCAAGGGTTTAGGACGTTCCAGTTCAGCCCATACAAAGGTTCCGCCAGAAGTGGGCACTCATGCAACGTAAGCAATGACGTACATCCGAGTCAACGAGACCGAGTGAAGTTAGCGAGGGAAGGGCATTTAAAAACCGAACTGGAACGCAGCCCAGACTGGAACAAATGCGAACTACAGCGACAATGGAGGCCTATGTAGACGACAGATTGTGTGAAGAGGTTAGATTTGTACAACTCTAGCATGAAAGAATACAAACATATTTACATGGGTTGTAACTTGTGGCAAGAGATTGCTCAAACTGCGCACATGTACGCATACGAGTCAAGTGAATTATACTTTGCAAGGCTATGTGTTCGACTGTGTGTGTACGCTAAAAAAAAGTATACCCAGGGCTATAAAGACAGTCACTTGAATCAGTGTTACTCAACAAAAGACAGTACTGAAAGAATGTAAATTGTCACCACCTACTGGTGTAACAATGTAACCTTCAAAAAGAGTCCCACATATAATCAGTCTTAGAACAGCAACTAACTTGCAAAATCAACTAGCTGCTGTAATAGCATTTTTATATATTTGTTATACATTAATATTGATATATGAAAAAAAAAATGAAATAAAGTATTTGTATGGTAATCAAAAGACTAATTCATTTTATGGCAGTAATCCTATGTTTTTTATCCTGTTTTTACCCAAATGTTGTTGTTTTTTTTCCTCTGGTCATGCTTATCTCTCCCAGGATTGCCATTGGTGCCCTTAAAAAAGGTTACATTTATTTTAAGGTGACATTATTAGAGTATATTATGTACTGGTGATATTAACAACTACATGTACTTACTATAGGGTTAAGGTTAAGGTTTTGTTTAGGGTTAATAACTAATTATATAGGGTTACCAAAAGTTGTTACATGGTTAGGTACTACAAAGTAGTTTAGACTGCTTAGATCAGCTGTTATATAAGGGTATTTATAAATACAAACCTGTCTTAATAAAAAAATATAGAAACAGTGATATTTTTTGATCTTTATCTTATTATAATTTTTACAGTGGATGTCAAATGTGTTAGTCTAGAACAGTGCCCAGTCATAAGCTCTTACATTTGACCACACTGGCATGTGTGCTCTCCCTCTCTGTCTTTAGCATCAGAGGCTCTATGACCTTCTCTTCTCTGGTTCCTGAAGCACACACCCGCATCTACACAAACACTGACACGTTCTGCCTAAGTCCGTGTCTTGCATCACCTCAGGAAACTTGTGGCTAATTTCATTATTTTTGGGGGGGGAGCAAAGAGAGAATGCAAATGAGTGCAGACAGCTGGTGCCTTCCTGGTGGCGAGGAGTGATGGAGGGCCCCAAGGCCTCGCTCATCAGACCCTCGTCCTGCTTCCTCTTTTCAGACAGAAGCCCACCGGGGAGAAGGCGGGGAGGCCGCTCCGACAGCGGGACCAGATGGTCCGAGAGGTAAAAAGCGCGGCTCATTCAGTTAGCGCGACGCTATCGGTCACCTGGGCGACGGTGCTAATGCCTGCACTGCCTACAGGCGTCCGATGAGCTTGAGGTGCGGTGCTTCTTTGCCGGCCCCCTTGTGAGGAGAGATAGGCCTTCCAGTCAATCACACTTTCTCACACACATGTACAGAATGCAGGAGCATCTCATGGCTGCTGCCTTCTGGTCTGTGACCTGGCTCAGTTTGTTTAAAAAGCTCAAGCAGCTGTGCAATGTTACAGTGTATTAAGATAAATGTATCTTTATGTATTTACACATCTATGAATGAATGTCCAGTACTTGCAAACTGACTAACTCAGCATTGGAGATTTTCTGATTAAACTGAAAGAATAACTAAAAATGCTTCAATATTTCAACTTTAATAAATGTCTTAAATAATGTTAAATAATGAAATGAGTTTAGTGTATTCAGACAATTATGTAAGACAATTTTAAACATGAAAATGTGTATAAAAGTTCATACTCTCTTCAAAGTTCATCATGTTCAAAGGATCATGTGTCTCTGAAGAATGGAATAATGGCTTAACCAATATATAACCAGCATATAACCTTGCTTTTTTGGACATACACCATGGTAAAACCATGATATTCATTTAAGTACCTTGGAGTAACATGTACATATCAGAACAGCAGAATATTACCATCTGATCACTGTCCATTGGTACGCACACAGAAAGTTTTGTAAGCATAGTCACTTAGCCTTATTCCTCACACAAATAGCTGTCTATGTTGTATAATTGTACCGCTCAGATTCCCACTTGATGACCTTGTCTTGAAAAGGTTTGACCCAGCAGTCTATAAATTCATACGGCGAGCCCTGAGGCATGGGCTGTGTCTTCATCTATTTGACCCTTGACCGTTGATTAATTAACATATTCCTATTTCCCACCTTATTTTAGACATGAACTTAAGTGATGTCTCCGGGCTGCGAGATGAGATAGGACTCTGCTGTCAGGTGTCACACAGCGAAGGGGTAAAAGGCCACCTCCACAGTGCCCATCTACTGGCCTGCCGCTGAGAGAGTTGTCAAGTTGTCTTGTGAGCGTGTCTCTCTTTTCCTCCACTGTTTGACATCTGCCAGCTATAGCTCCAAACTCCCCAGCCTCCCCGTCCAAACAACACTCCATTTACAAAAACAGCCACTGTCTCCATCTCCTTCTCATCAACATTTAGATATAGCCATCATTTACTGGGCCAGGCCTGTCAGGTAACATATGGGTGTCAAGGCACAGTCTGTGTGAGAGAGGGAGCTGGGAGAGAGAAATGACGAAAGGAGGGGGTATCCAAGTGAGATGTAGGGGTCAAATATATTGGAGGAGATGGCAAAGAGGAGAGGGGGCATGATATCTAGAAATCATGAGATCTAATGAAGGAATTGACGATGTTAAAAAGAAGTGGTTCTTTTCCAAGACCTAGTGAGCTGCCTCACTAGCTTGGTTTCCATCCAAACGTGAAGCGAATCTTTTCAAAATTCGCAAAAAGCAAAAAACAAAAAAGCGAATTAGGTGCGTTTCCATCAAGTTGTTAGAGCAGATGATGGTGGTATTGGTAACCTAGTAACCAACAGTAAATAAAACACCAGCCGATTAGTCACATGGGTTTAATGTTCACTACGTCAGAATTTATTTGTCAAATGTGTTTCCATTTCCCATTATTCACATTAACTCTTCTTCGCACAAGTCAAAAAACTTTTTTTTTCCGAATTAAGTGATTTTGTTTTTTTTTTTTTGCTATTTCCATCACTCGTTTCTGATGCGACTCTTCAAAATGTGCATAAAAACAGGGTGATGGAAACAGCAACTGTCGCAGATTTGCATCAATACTTAATAATATATAGTATAAATAGAAATTTGCCGGTATATGGTAATATGATATATCACGATAATAAACATGCACAATATTGTTATCGTGGGCACTTCAAATACTGTGAATAATTATTTATTACGAATTATTCTGATTTTTGGAATGCATTTTAAGAATACCCATCAACCGTTTAAAACGCACATAACCGCTGTATGCTGCGTCAAAGAGGCACACGCACTGATGTAAACAAGGCCAACACACATGAAGAGCACATAGCGGAACGAGTGAAGGAGACGTGCTGAATGAAAATGCATATTCACTCTCTGACAGCAGAGGGCCCTGACAGAACAGCAGAAATGCAGTGGTTACCCCGTAACACCCGTAAACAAAGTGTCACGTTCCCGTTCATTCCCGGACTACATTTCCCACAATCCTCCCTGGCAATCACCTTCACTCACTTCACCAATCAGTAATCACCACACCCAGCTGCAGCATATTATCTGGACTAATTTAACCATTCACACACTCACAAACTTTGCGAGGTCTTGTTAACTTTTGTTACAGTTCTGAGCGTTCTTGATTATTGTTTGTCTGCCTGTTCCTGATCCTGTCCGTTCCTCGTTTACGATACTCTGCTGCCTGCCCTTTGGACCCTTTGCTCTGTTTTGGATTTACGTTTGTCATCTGCCAGCCCTGACCCATTGCCTGTTCCTGGACTACGATTCTGCCCGCTCTCTGCCATTCTTGTTTGCTGTTGTTCCACCTTTGCCTGTTTGACTACGAACTCTGTTTAAATAAAGCTGCAAATGGATCTTACCCTTACCCATGAGTCCCGCTTTGTTACACAAAACAGCTGCGCTACCTTTTAGTATTTATATGTTTCAAACAGCCATTTTGTATTTGCTGTAGTGTTCATCACAGCACCAAATACTATTTATTTTCAAATTTAAACATTTTTATTTTAATCTGGACTACAACATGACCTAGGTTTTGTTTGCTGTTTGCATGTTCTGATTCTGTTCATTCACACTTTACAATAAGGCTTTATTAGTTAACATGAGTTAATTTAATAGTTTACATAAACTGAAAATGAACAATACTTTTAAATCATTTATTAATCTTAGTGAATGTTAATTTCAACATTTAATAACACTATTAAAAATCAAAAGTTGTAACTGTATTATTTAATGAAGCTGAGCTAACATGAACAGTTATTAAACCTTTTATAATATGACAATTTTTTTGCAAATTATTTCAATACCGTATACCGTGATAAAAGCTTCAGCAATTATCGCAACATGAAAATTTGATACTGTCACATGTCTAAGTATAAACATTATAATCAACATTTCTCTTAATCAATTCTCTTGCAAATCACTTCTCTTTCTTCAGTTGAATTCACATTTTTGAAGAAATCTTTGCTTACGCTTTCAATATAATGCTTTCAAGCTTCAAAATGACAAAAAAATCCATAAAAATGTTACATTCTAAATCTTCTCAAGTCATAATAGAATTGTTAGAGACAGATTTTAATTATTTTTGACTGAATATCTTGACTTCTGCCCTAGTTCTCTATAGCATGCTCTTGAGAGTTCACGTGAAATGTCTCACTCATCAATGAATCATTCTTTTGAATCAGAACTCGTCAATGAATCATTTTATTCAGTTCACAAAACTTTTAAAAAATACATTTATGAATCAGAATGATTTGGTTCAGAAGTTCAACTCTCTGAGACTCATTATTGATTTGTTCACAAAGATTAACAGCTCACAGGGGTGGAAGTGAATTTGAATTAAAATTCAGTCTGTTCTTCACACAAAGATTTTATATAGCTTCAGAAAACTATAGTGCTCAATTCATTCATTTACAGTCCATTTTTATGATACTTCTAAGGTGCTTCTGCATTCTTTTTGAAGCTTGAAAGCATCATCCAAAATGTCTTTTGTTTTTCACAGAAAAAAAGATGTTTGTAACAACATGAGGGTGAGAAGTAAATCACTGAGCTAATCCTTGCTGTTCAGGAACAGAGCATGTGTGTGTGTATTTCTCGTTTGTCTTTTAGAGCAAGAGAGGAAGAATCGAGTGGATTAGCTATGAGATTCACTCGAGGACTGCCGCAGGACCTCCAGCAGCCTTCTGATCTATCAAAAACTGATGGAAAGACACAGTTCAATTTGTCCCACTTTCATAAAAGATAATTAACCTGTCAGTCTCCACACCATAACAGCTTCATTAGATTGGCAGTGGGGCACAGAGCAGTTCAGGTGGAGCTGAAAATGATGTGTCCCAATCTGAGCCCCCTCTCCCCTCACTAAGTATATGTCAAAATATCAATGTAACACAGACATGTGTTGGAAATAAACACAAGTGACACCGTACAGTAATGGCTTATGTAAAACAGAGCGTGTGTATGCAAGCGAGAGCTTGACGCAGGGTAATGCAACATGGAAATGCATGAATAGTATAAGGGGAAATCAATTTTGTTCCACTGAAGAGTGAAGTAGTTTTGAAAGGCCTTATGGTGCGAATAATGCAACGCTGTCTAAAATGAGGGTCAAGGGTTCAGTCTATTGTCGCTGCTTCATAATCATATAAATGATGAGACTTCAAATAGTGATGTTCTGGAAGGGCTGATCATAAAGAGTCAGTCATCCTTCCAGAAATCCTCTAAGGACCGCGGCATTGTGCCTACTGACTCACTCATATTTCTGCCCACACTAGGCTATGAACTATCAATCCATCACACACATGATTTTAGTATCAGTATTCATTGCCCAGGTAAATATCCTTTTTAAAAGGAAATTGAATTCACATTTCCTGACATTACATAGATTATATAATGTAAAACATAATATAATATAGTAAAGCATAAATGCAATTATACTATTCAAAAGTTTAAGGGCGGTAAGAATTTTTGTGTTTTTAGTCTCTTATGCTCACCAAGGCTGCATTTATTTGATTAAAAAATACATTAAAACCAGTAATGTTGTGAAATACTATTACAATTTTTTTAAATGCAAAGCTGAATTTTCATAAGTCGTTACTTCAGTCTTCAGCATCACATGATCCTTCAGAAATCATTCTAATTTGTTGCTAAAGAAATTATTTCCTGTCATTATCAATATTGAAAACAGTTGTGCTGCCTAACTCTCTGTGTGGAAACTGTGATATATTTTCTTTCAGGTTTGTATGATGAATAGAAAGTTCAAAAGAACAGCATTTTAATATAAATCATTTGTAACAATGTAAAAATACATTAATGCATCATTGCTGAATAAAAGTGTTAATTTAACGACCCCAAACTTTTGAATAGAAGTGTATACAAGGAGAGATATTATTGTATTGCTGGTATAAGCAACTGTTGTAATTAAAAGTAAAACATAAAAGAGCAACAAATATTTTTGCTGATAGTATCTAACATGTTTTACAGTGCATGACAAGGTTGAATTTTACATAACAGTACAAAATTAAATAATATATTTAAAAATATTGCAACTACGGTGCTATACTGCAGAGTCAATGGGTCTGTTATGTTGAGTTGAGCCAGAACTTGGTAATTGTACAATATAGCTGCTCATGAATATAGATTACTTGGTAAAACTCTCAAACAAAAGAGATTTGTTTGCCACAAAAGATTAGATGCCACAAACCTTTTGAACTTTAGCTTTTGTCATGTAGCACATCAAGTCAGAAGTGAAGCAATATGGACATATGTACATGCTAGTATTGTAATTAAAAATAAATAACTTCAATAATCATGGGTAATACCCAAACAAATGAAGATATAATATGTTTAGCTGAGGCCACAAGTTAAGCAAAGTCTTTGTGTATGAAATATGCCCCCCTGGACTGGATACTTATAATGAACTATTCAAAATAGCACACAATTAATGAGCACATTAAGCTGTGATGTTTTAACAGATGCAGCCTCCTTAATTACCAGGGGAGATGATGGTTTCTGCTCCTTTCTCTTTCTAATACACCCACGTCCACATGTTCATCTGTTCTTCCATAAACACAAACAGCGTATATATGTGCGGGCCAGCGGACCAGGTGCGAGACCCCTCACTCAGCGTCCAAAATGTAGTGACCTGAGGTGACCAGAAAAAGAACCACACCACTGACCCCAGTCCCACCAGGCGGCTCTTCTGATGGGATGAATATTCAAATGTCTTCTCATCTCTTTGGTTGAAGGTGAAGGGGGCTTGTTGAAGACATCTCTTCCAACAGATGGACCACAAGGACCCATCTGCTGGTGAGGCAAGCAAAAGCTCAATGATGCATCGCAAAACGATTTAGCTTTCAAGGATCCCCGGCAAGTAGTTAGTAATGATGGCATCTGCACCAAGAGCAAACACTCTATTTTAGATATGATCTATCGCCTCTCCGAACTAGAAGCCTTGCCTTAAAGAGACAGCATCTCATTTGCACGGCTTCATTTTCACACCACAGCGCGAGTCAAGTTACGAGTCAAAAGCTTCACTCTCCTTTATAAATGCCTTCAAAGTTATCAGCGCCACCACATGAGTGTGCCTTCATCCCACAATGATGCATTTAACATTTGTCATATGATCACGCTCATTTGCTTCTATTGATTCTTATCTGCCAGTGGCTCAAAGAGTGCAATAATTGTATCTTTGAAAATTTCCTACTTTAGTTTCCTATTCCAGGGGCTAAAGATGTTTCCACCAAATATATTCAGATTGGCTCTCATCCAGACAGTTTATTATCATGGTAATTTGCTTATTAAGTGCAATCTTGTTTTGTTCAAATAAAGTGATAATTAGATATTCAACATTAATACCTTGAAATATTATCGCTTATATGATGTTGGAGGGGTTTTTATCTCTTCTTCACTGAGTAGACTAAGATAAATGTATTAGTAAACTCTCCACTTTAGGCTGAGATTGTTTGATGCTTATGGGAGACAGTAAAAAAGCATCCCACAATTTATGAAGAAAAAACTGCATGGTAATCTATAGCAAGTATAATTTTATAACCACATTTATATTTGGAAAGCAGGGTTATTATCACTGTGTCTTGTATTCACTGATCATAGAGATGGCAAACATAGTAAAAGAGATTTTATCAAAATTGTGAGAACAATTAGGAGTAACAGTTACATGGAACTATATAATTTCCATCTATTGCATTTTTTTTAGTAACTGCATTTTTTTTTTGGAATATAAATTAATATATATATATATATATATATATATATAACAATATTATTTAATGTATTTATTATATTATATACTGGTTATACAGTGCCCTTCACAATTATTGGCACCCTTAGTAAATATGAACAAAGGCGGCTGTGAAAATAAATCTGCATTGTTTATCCTTTTGATCTTTCATTAAAAAAATTCGCAAAAAATTCGAACCTTTCATTGAAGGAAATTAATTGAAAATAATTATGAAAATTAATGTACCTTTCATTATGAAATAAATGTTTTTCTCTAGTTCATGTTGGCCACAATTATTGGCATCCAATTATTGCAACCTCCTTTTGCCAAGATAACAGCTCCGAGTCTTCACCTATAATGCCTGATGAGTTTGGAGAACACCTGACAAGAGATCAGAGACCATTCCTTCATGCAGAATCTCTCCAGATCCTTCAGATTCCAGATCCATGTTGGTGCTTCTTCTCTTCAGTTCACTCCACTCATTTACTTTAGGGTTCAGGTCAGGGGACTGGGATGGCCATGGCAGAAGCTTCATTTTGTGCTCAGTGACACATTTTTGTGTTGGTTTTGATGCTTGTTTTGGATCATTGTCCTGATGGAAGATACAACCACGGAACATTGTTGGATTTCTAGCAGAAGTGGTCAGGTTTTGATTTTTTCTCTGTTGGTATTTGAATCCATGATGCCATGTATCTGAACAATATGTCCAGGACCTCCAGCAGAAAAATTGGGCCACGAAGATCCAGCAGTATATTTAACTGTGGGCATGGGGTACTTTTTATCCCTGTGTGCACCAAACCCATCTGGTGGGTTTGCTGCCAAAAAAGCTCTTTTTTTTAGTTTCATCTGACCATAGAAGCTGGTCCCGTTTGAAATTCCAGTCTTGTCTGACAACTGAATATGCTGGAGATTGTTTCTGGATGAGTTAGAAGGATTTTTCTTGAAACCCTCCTGAACAACTTGTAGGTGCTGTTTGATAATTTTTTTTTCTGAGACTCAACACTCAACTAATCTCTGCAATTCTCCAGCTGTGATCCTTGGAGAGTCTTTGGCCACTCAAACTTTCCTCCTCACCACGCATTAGGACGATTTAGACACATGTCCTCTTCCAGGCAGATTTGTAACATCTTTAGTTGATTGGAACTTCTTAATTATTGCCCTGATGGGGGAAATGGGAATTTTCAATGGCTATTTTCTTACAGCTACTTTCTATATTGTGAAGCTCAACAATCTTTTGCTGCACATCAGAACTATATTCTTTGTTTTTACTCATTGTGATGAATGATTATGGGAATTTGGCCTTTGTGTTTCCTCATGTTTATACTCCTGTGGAACAGGAAGTCATGGCTGGACAATGTCATGTTCATGATCACTCTGGTGTGCTAAAAAATGTAAATATGGATGGGAATATACTTCAGAGATATTTTACTCATAAGTATTTCTAAGGGTGCCAATAACTGTGGCCAACATGTTTTGGAGAAAAACATTTATTTCATAATGTGATTTTTCCCCCACTTTAACTTCAATGAAAGTTTAGATTTTTGTGATTTTTTTTTTGAATGAAAGATCAAAAGGATAAACAATGCAGATTTATTTTTCACAGCCACCTTTGCTCATATTTACTAAGGGCACCAATATTTGTGGAGGGCACTGTATAACTGTCACAGTCACCGTCTTTTTCACCTTCCCCGGACTCCACTTCCCAGCATCCCTCTGGTTCCTCACCTGCACTCCATTTGCAATTACCGATCACCTCCAGCTCATTCTGCACGTACCTTGGACTCCTTACCTGCCACTTACCTGTGTTTTCCAGATCCACCGTCGTTCCTTCATCTGTTCTCCCATCAGCTTTGCTCCATACCTGCAAAGAGACATTAGCCATTAATTCTTCAGCTAAGTGACTATCCAACATGCTTGTTTGCTATACTCACCTGCTTCTTCCGTGCCTCTGTTTATAATAAAGAACTTGTTTATCACTTACCTGTCTGCCTCTGTCTGCGTGCCTGACAATAACATTTTACTAGTTATATACTGGTTATATTTTTGCTCCACAAATGGAAAGGCTATAAAGGTTTTTTTTTTGTTTTGTTTTGTTTTGTTTTGTTTTTTAAAGAATCAGTCAAGACTCACTCATAGGGACGTGACACACCAAGGTGACGTTTTGCTGTCGGACAACGTCAGGCCATTGAAGTAGTATCAGCAACAAGTCAGTGAATGAGAATAAAATTCAAAGTGTGTGAGCAAAGAAGTAAAGCACAAGACAGACTAAAGACTAATTTTACTTTATCTTACCTGAAAATTCTAGTGTTGTCAAAAGTACCGACTTCAATACCAAGTCTGATGAGCGCGTGAACACAATGGATTATCAGAGGTGTTTAAGAATCCACTCAACACTGCTCAAAGTGTCCCATTTTTAAAATTTCAGTACCGACTTGGTATCGAAGTCGGTATACTTTTGACAACACTAGAGAACTGCAAAACAAGAATATGTTCATAACAACATGAGCCACCTGGAAGGAAGAAAGTGATCAACATGACTGATAATCAAAATGGTTAGCTGCTTTGTTTACGGTCAGTTTGTATATCTGCAGTCCTAGTTTCAATTCCTCTTTTTAAATGATGAATATAGACTACTAAATACCATGCAGAGACAGTTATTTCCTTACACAAAGGCACAGAACACACATGCTTGCAGTCGCCTGTAGTCCTTTTGGTGTGTTCAAGCGTAGCTTTTTGGCCCAGAAGCAGCCAAAGCGAGGCAAGACAGTTGCCACCAGTTCTTTGATGTCAGCTTGGTGTGCCATGGCTTTACATCTGGTTTGGTTCTTGAATGAAATGGTGTTTTTGAATGAATCACTGTATGAAAAGGCTTGTTCGAAATGCATCGGCGCTGCACAGACCAATTGGCGTATGACATCAAAGTACAGTGAGATTCAAAAGCATAAGGAGTCGTTTGCTCTCGCGGTACTTTGATGTCATACGCCGATTGGTCTGCGCAGCGCCGATGCATCTTGAACAAGCCTAATGATTTAGCAACTCACTCATAAAGACAGTCGGTGTTCGCAACATATTGTCAAAATGATATAAGCTGCTGAAACAGTCACTGAATAATGTGATGGAATGCAATGCAATGCATATATTCTCCAAACTCTGTAGGGTCATGGGGATGCTGGAGTTTATTCCAGCATCTCAGACCGAAGTGGCCCAGTGACCACAAAAAAGAAAAAAGTGGAAAAAAAATATATATATATGGGTATAGTAGCAGGACAAGTACAAATCAGCCATGCCAGCATTTAAAAAATAAATCTTTATTGTTGAGCCCTGAATAGCATAGCAAGGTCCTCCTCACAGTCTTCCACTATCTAGGCCAGCTACATATAGTCTGGTTATGTAAGCGTCAGAAGATTGAGATATGCTCTGTCCTGAAGTTGTGCTTTTCATATCCTGTCCGATGAGTGTGTCCCACAGGAGTGCATATCTCTGTCTCTGTGCCTGTGTGTGGGCTTACATTACATTACACTGTCTCTGTAGAACAGCACACTACAGCGTGTTTGCCCTTGTCTTTTTCGTCCTGCTTACCTATCCCTCCCAAAGAAAGAGGTATCTGTGTGTGTGTAAGGAAAGAGGCAGTGATGATCATTTGCTGCCAAAGTAAAGTGTTTGCAAACGAGCGCGGTGCAGAGGTGCGGCGCGCTC
The DNA here is from genome assembly GCF_024489055.1 of Chanodichthys erythropterus. Taxonomy (NCBI): domain Eukaryota; kingdom Metazoa; phylum Chordata; class Actinopteri; order Cypriniformes; family Xenocyprididae; genus Chanodichthys; species Chanodichthys erythropterus. The sequence continues at coordinate 24,718,141 of NC_090238.1, read as the reverse complement.
AAGGGCACATTTGTATAAAACTAATGATAGCATGTAAATGGACAAAATTTCTATCTGAGGAAAGAGGCATCCACCCCCTTGGCGCACCATCGTGTTGATGGAGTGCAGAATCTCATTACGGATCTAATACAATAACTGCCGTGTCGATCCGGAGAGGCGACAGAGAAACAAGATTAGCCTTATTACTTTATTATGTGCTGTGCGGCATGGCTCAGAGTGGACAATTGCATTAAAGCACAGATGAGATCACGTAGAGGGAATTGCTCCCCCTCTGCTCCACCCCCCGAAACGATTTAATTGATTCCACATAAAATTAGCGGGGACAGATTTGGAATTCCTGCTGTTGCCACTTAGTAAACTCCTGATTTCTTTGGCCATCTCTGGTGGAGTGTTGTTTTGCTGTTGTGGGCAGCGGTGAGGACAAAGGGGAGGGTGTTTGTCACTGTCTGAGAGGGCTCAGGGTGGAAGGGTTAATGACTCTAACCCCTGTTGTGCAGTTTGTATTGTGTCACGCTACCTGGCTATCTGCTCTGATACTCATTACAGTGTATCTAATTACTAAAGTTGGCATGAAATGAAAATTCACCCCATCTATTTTCTAAATGCATATTATAGACATAGATTATAGATTCGTCCATATGTTTCATGTGTTTCGATGGACTTTCTGTTGACGTGGAAATCTCATGTACACCTGCATCCATTTTTTGAGTGCAACAGCCATATTTTAAAATCCAATCAACAACCGATGCATAGAAGTCCTCAACCTACATTTTTTTTGCTTTTTCAATAATCTGGTACACTCGGATGTATGTCACAATACAAATTTGTTGCTACTTCTGTTTCTTCACAACTTTAAAGATGCACTCAGTAAGTTTTTAAGATTTGCTGGCTCTTATTCACCTCTTTATCCACCGTATTTTTAGCATAAGAGTAGGTGTGGCCGTCGGTAAATGGAATGTGTCATCCTCTTCCAGTTATTTTTAGCTGTACAAAACTCCTTTTAATTAATACTTTTACTCGGCAAGGACTTTTGAAAAGTGTTTAAAACTGTTCTTGACGGTAAAGATGTTTATAAAGTTTCAAAAGATTTATATTTAAAATAAATGATGAATTTTCAATAGAAATTAAACATTCTATACACCAAAGATAGAAAAAAAGCATCACAATCTTAAAAAGTATCAGTTTCCACAAAAATATTAAAAAGCATAGCTGTTCACTATGGAGCCCCGCACAGGGCATACATGAGAAAAAAATATATATTATCGATACTAATATGTCAGCAGTCAGCATTTACTAATTTGTTCCCTCATTTGAAGTAAATTTTGCACACAATATAATAATTTGTTGAACAAATTAGTTCAACGTGGCCACGATTTACTAAAAAGAGGGAACGAATTAATAAATCGTGGGAACTAATTCTTAATTCGTGGCCACAATTTACTAAAACGAGAGAACAAATTCCTAACTCAGCGGAATTAATTCTTAATTCGTGGCCACAATATATATATATATATATTTCTGTCCTCAAGTCATGTGTGGGGCTCCATTGCTAATAATAAGAAATGATTCTTAAGCAGCGAATCAGCATATGAGAATGATTTCTGAAGGATCACGTGACACTGAAGACCTGAGTATGCTGAAAACTCAGCTTTGCCCTCACAGGAATAAATTACATTTTAAAGTATATTAAAATAGAAAATGGATTATATATATATATATATATATATATATATATATATATATATATATATATATATATATATATATATATATATATATATATATATATATATTTATTTCACAATTTTACAGTTTTTATTGTCATTTTGATCAAATAATTCCGGCCTTGGTGAGCATAAAAGACTTATTTCAAAAACCATATAAAAATGTTACCTAACAGTATGCAACATGGGGAAAGAATTCTCATAGAAAATTCTCATTCTACTACATAGAAAAGGTGCAGAACCATTTTGGAAGAAATGACAAATCTCACATTTAACAAAAGAAGTGTTAAGTTCTAAGTCAGGGTTGTGCACCATTAAGAATTTAATTGAAAATTCCTTTTAAATTCCAATTCAGTTCCTGAATTTCAACCGAGTTAGAAAACTGAATTGCCACTCAAAACTGAATGTAAAAAGTAGAATAAAAAAAATAAAAAGGTAAAGGTGGAAGGTTATTATATAACCTTACGGACAGAGAGAACAAAAGAATGATAGATTCAACTTCCGGTAGGTTGTGGCAATTCAAAGTCAATTCATATTAACAGCTACAAATTGAAAGAACAAATTTTGTCTGCAAAACTGCCTTCAAATTATCTACAATTGCATTACTGTTCATGTGGCAAACTGTGAGACAGGATTTCTTCCCAGCAGTTTCTAATCTATGCAGGCCTCAGCAATTTCAACTGAGGGAAATAGAACACATGCCTAAACACACACACACACACTCGAATAAGGGAAGAACTGAGGTTTCTTTCATGGCTCATTTATCTGTTAGCGGTTCATCAGCTGTCAAGACCTGGTGATGATATCATGTGTGACATCTCACCTTGACGCTGCTACCTCAGTGTTCTTTTCCAGCCCAGACTCAACCCTCCTCCCTCCCGGCACAACAGCTTCCGAACTTATCGTGACCTTCCTCCACAATCTCACCCTCTCCCAAAGTGTTCCTCGGGGAGGCTGGCCCGGGGTGCAGAGATGGCCATATGTGTCGGCCCAGTGGCCATGTACAGTCGCTGGCGGTTTCAGGATGCTGCCTGTCACGCTGACATCTCATGGCTGCTCAGAACATTCTAGCACTACCCAAAGAGCCAGACAAGATTACAGAATAGACTACTTTACTCCTGACTAAATCTCACTTTATTCTGATTGAAATGTTAGATTTTAATGTAAGTTTTAGATAATTTCAGAAGATTTAAACTGTTAAATACAATGTATATATTTCAATTTGTGTATATATATATTTTGTTTTTACCTGTCTAAAATTGCAAGTCTGCACGCTTGGAAACAAGTCATATATCACATGCTCTGAATTGCTATCCCTTCTTGACAGTATTTGACAATCTTACACTGTAAGCTACTGAAATTCATGAGACTTTATGAGCACGAAACTCCTTATTCCCATGTGAGGGTGGTCCATCATGGGAAAGGTCAGCGATGTAATGCTGTTAGTCCCTCTGTTCTGTGCTCAAAGGCTCCTCTCAGCCCAAGACCTGTCACTTTTCAGTCCACCACTCAAAGCCATTTTCTTTAATTGAGCACTTGTCAGTGCATTCTTCTGTACACAAACTCCATCTCTGCATCTTCTTGCTGAAAGACCCCTGTTCATCCACAGCCACTTATTTGATCATGATTATGCTGACTTTCCATTTTTTCTGATATATACATTTATTGACCTGAACATAAGTCAAGATGTCAAGAAAGGGCCTATATTCAAAGTTTTTTTTTTGTTGTTTTTTTTACAGCATTTGATATCCATCTCACAGAATCACTAAACATGCTCAGAATTACTAGAGTGAAGCATTTTGAGGGTACAGTCCCGCATTTTACTCTGTTTAAAACCGCCTGCAAAGGGAAATAATAACGAAATTGCTAGATATTGCAGATACCTAAAAAAACATCTCATTACATTCACATGGTTTGGAATATCCATTAAATGGTTAGTACACCCTAAAATGAAAATTATGTCATTAATTACTCACCCTCATGTCGTTCCACTCCCGTAAAGACCTTCGTTCATCTTCGGAACACAAATTAAGATATTTTTTGATAAAATCCAATGGCTCAGTGAGGCCTGCATTGCCAGCAAGACGGTTAACACTTTCAATGCCCAGAAAGCTGCTAAGGATGTATTTAAAACAGTTCATGTGACTACAGTGGTTCAACCTTAATGTTATGAAGTGACGAGAATACTTTTTGTGTGAAAAAAAAAAAAAAAACTTTATTCAATAATATCTAGTGATGGACGACTTCAAAACACTACTTCATAAAGCTTTGAAAATTTATGAATCTTTTGTTTTGAATTAGTGGTTCAGAGCGAGTATCAAACTGCCAAAGTCACACCCCCCAGTGTGACCACTGAAATTTCGAAACACTTAAGATGCAACAAACTTTGGCAGTTTGATATGTGCTCCGAACCACTATTTCGAAACAAAAGATTTGTAAAGTCGGTTTTTTTTTGTTTGTTTGTTTTTCAAATGTATTCTCGTCGCTTCATAACATTAAGGTTGAATGTAAAATATGTCTTTAGTAGCTTTCTGGGCCTTGAAAGTGTTAATCGTCTTGCTGGCAATGCAGGCCTCACTGAGCATTGGATTTTATGAAAAATATCTTAATTTGTGTTCCGAAGATGAACGAAGGTCTTACGGGTGTAGAACGACATGAGGGTGAGTCATTAATGACATCATTTTCATTTTTGGGTGAACTAACCCTTTAATGTCATTGTATGACAATGTAGATCATCGCAGTAATTTGATTTACCGTGGTCAAAATACATACAAAATCATACAAAAGAGAACTGTAAATAATAATAAAATTAATAATAATAATAATAATAATAATAACTAATCAATAATTATATTTTTTAACAAATAACAAATAATTTGTCTAATTAAAAATGAAAAAAAAAAAAAAAAGTGGCCTGTCATAATAATAAATCACCAATAATATTTTGCACCAAATAATGTAAAAATACTGACCTGGCATCCAAATAATAATAGTTGTTGTTGTTATTATTATTATTTGTTATTATTATTGTGTTAAAACAATAGACCATAGACATTTAACAAGTGGATTTGCTGATTTGTAAGACAAAGTGGGCCAAGTCTATTCTGAACATGCCTCCTTAAACAGCTTAAATGATATTTATACAGGACATAGTTATTGAGCCTCACTGTCTTCTCATGAAGACCACCCCTGCGTCTCCATCTAAAAACAACACTCAGCAAACACGAGACAAGACCGATAGCATGAAGAAAGAAGGATGGTGGCTCTTTAAAAATAAAGTTGGGAGCAGTTTTGGACAAGGCAGAGGGAGGAAGAGTAATTTGAATGGTTGTGCTAATGACCTGAGGAGGAGCAGCACAGCAGTTGTTTCGCTGATTCGATGGCAGGTCATCGCGACAGATGTTCCCAACATATGTGGAGAATTAATTACCCACTAGTAAACAAAATCTGTGATGCAGAGAGTCGTTTTGTCCAAATTTCTTTCGTTTCGCTGTTATTAGCGGCATAATTTTTCTTGATCAGCCGGGCCCACTCCAGTGCAAGAGCTCAGTAATGGGTTGCGCTGAAGGGCTGCACGCAGCACAGACGGGTCTTTAATTGGCAGAGTTGATTGTCAGCCTGCACAATGTGAAAGCCCTTGATTATCTAATTGGTTGATTGAAGCGCAGCGCGCCTGCCAGGCCACTTCACCTACTTTTTTTCCCAGCGGCTGGAATGTCGGGAATGTTTTTGCTGAGAAGAAACAACTTGGCAGGAGGAGAACACACACTGGTGAGCTTTCGGCTGCCAGTGCAGAGAGACAAGCGCATCTCTGGGCCCAGGCAGGAGAGGAGGTACTGGATAAGTAACAGGAAGGGAAGCTGCACAAATAGCTTAACAACCTGAATAAAGCACCACTTGGAAGTGAGGACAATTAAGTGCTATATTCATTTAGCGCATTTCTTTATGTCATTATATTGGTTGGCACGATGCTAAAAGTTCCGACTTAATTGAAAGATGGAGACATGCATTAACCAGGCACGCTGTATCTCAAGAAGCTAAAATGAAAATCAATTCATAAATAAGGAATGACATTGTCCTCACAAACAAGGCAGAAAATTGCAAGAGGTAGTTAGAAGTCTCTCAACATCAAATAATATTGATTTTCCACCTCCTTGTTCACACCTTCAGTTTAATATTAGATTACTTAAAGAGGCACCCCCTCAAGGTGAATTATGCATTTCAATACGAAGCACAGTCCGGTTAAGAAAACCAGTCAATTCATATGACAGACGTCTGAATGCTACAGTACTGTCAAAGCAAGAGATTTTGTAGCCTAATTACTAGTGATGGTTGATACAGCTTATTTCATTTTCAATCAGATACCAAGTACAAACAAGGCCAATATACTACACAATGCCAATATTTCTATTAAATCAGACATTATTTAAGGATATTCTAAGGATAAAATGGATAATTATAGGAATTTAACTATTATAGGCATTTAACCAAAAACTACAAATTATTATTATTTATTTATTTATTTATTTATTTTTTTTTTTTACAGAACATGATCAATATTTGAACAACTTTTGTTTAAAATAAACTTACAAATGCTATAAATTTATTTTTTTTTAGTTTACAATAGTTGGATTTTTACTTTACAATGTAGGATTACATTACAATGTAAACTATTTGTTATAAAATTGTCAGCATTAAAGGAACCTATATCCTAAGCATTTAATGGAATATAATGTCACTTTAAAGGTAGGGTAGGCAATTTTCTTTTTCATAAACACTTTTTGTTGTACTGGTTGAAACTCTCTTCACATCCTGGTATCATTTAATAATAGAAGTGGTCTAAAAAAATGTATATACAGTGGGTACGGAAAGTATTCAGACCCCCTTAAATTCTTCACTCTTTGTTATATTGCAGCCATTTGCTAAAATCATTTAAGTTCATTTTTTTCCTCATTAATGTACACACAGCACCCCATATTGACAGAAAAACAGGTTCCTAGGTTCCTAAGAGCACAGTGGCTTCCATAATCCTTAAATGGAAGACGTTTGGGACGACCAGAACCCTTCCTAGAGCTGGCCGTCCAGCCAAGCTGAGCTATCGGGGGAGAAGAGCCTTGGTGAGAGAGGTAAAGAAGAACCCAAAGATCACTGTGGCTGAGCTCCAGAGATGCAGTCGGGAGATGGGAGAAAGTTGTAGAAAGTCAACCATCACTGCAGCCCTCCACCAGTCGGGGCTTTATGGCAGAGTGGCCTGACGGAAGCCTCTCCCCAGTGCAAAACACATGAAAGCCCGCATTTGCAGTTTGCCAAGATGGTGAGAAATAAGATTCTCTGGTCTGATGAGACCAAGATAGAACTTGCTGGCCTTAATTCTAAGCGGTATGTGTGGAGAAAACCAGGAACTGCTTATCACCTGTCCAATACAGTCCCAACAGTGAAGCATGGTGGTGGCAGCATCATGCTGTGGGGGTGTTTTTCAGCTGCAGGGACAGGACAACTGGTTGCAATCGAGGGAAAGATGAATGCAGCCAAGTACAGGAATATTCTGGACGAAAACCTTCTCCAGAGTGCTCAGGACCTCAGACTGGGCCGAAGGTTTACCTTCCAACAAGACAATGACCCTAAGCACACAGCTAAAATAACGAAGGATTGGCTTCACAACAACTCCATGACTGTTCTTGAATGGCCCCGCCAGAGCCCTGACCTAAACCCAATTGAGCATCTCTGGAGAGACCTAAAAATGGCTGTCCAACAACGTTTACCATCCAACCTGACAGAACTGGAGAGGATCTGCAAGGAGGAATGGCAGAGGATCCCCAAATAACTTGTTGCATCTTTCCCAAAAAGACTCATGGCTGTATTAGATCAAAAGTGTGCTTCTACTAAATACTGAGCAAAGGGTCTGAATACTTTGGACCATGTGATATTTCAGTTTTTCTTTTTTAATAAATCTGCAAAAATGTCAACAATTCTGTGTTTTTCTGTCAATATTGGGTGCTGTGTGTACATTAATGAGGAAAAAAATGAACTTAAATGATTTTAGCAAACGGCTGCAATATAACAAAGAGTGAAAAATTTAAGGGGGTCTGAATACTTTCCGTACCAACTGTATATCTTCTGCGGAAGTCTCGGGACCAAAAACTTCCAAATCATTGAATTCGGTCTGAATGCAATGATACAATGTCCTCCCTGCCTGTCAACCTATGTTTTTCCATACCTCCGCACACCCTGCTCTCACAGACATCACATGTCATCAGCGTGTTCCATAAGGCTATACAGGGTTGAACACAGGCAGCCACCGAGTCCCGCAAACAAACAGAAGCCAACTTTTCAAGTTCCTCCTGAACCAAAACAACAAGCTTATGTTCCGTTCATGCCATGTTGTAATTACCGTAATTAAGAGATGGCAGCCCGTAATGTTCCACCCGGAGCTGTTAATGTCCTCAAGACTTGGATTTTTCTATGACATGTGTTTCTATGTTAACACCGAGATGAATATTCAGCAGTCAGTTAGTACAAGTCAGATCTCTTTAAGTTGTTTACGTTTATTATTCTTGTAATGGTCTGTGCTTTGAGACATGAGGTAATTTAACACTGTCTCTTGTGACGCTTTGTAGACTCTGCTCTGGATGTGAGCGTTCATTCATGTGTTTTGGAGGAGGCGTGGCTTTGGAGAGCGCTCTGAAGGGAGGGTAGGATCTCATGCTTTCAAGACTAGCTTGCTATTGCTAGTCTCTCTGCAATTGCCTACCCTACCTTTAACTCTTTGCCCAGCCTGGCCAATTACATCCTGGAAACTAACATACCCAGGTGAAAAAAAAAGTACACTTCTACAATGTACTTAAAGTGCTCTATTTTTGTGCACTAATTTTGTACTTAATATACTAAAAATTCTTCTTTAATACTACTTAAGATAATCTTAAGAACATCCAAGTGTACTCAACTGTGCTATTTTGATACAGCATGAAATATGAACTAAAATGTGCTTTTAAAGGTCCGGTTTTTCATGTTTTTTTGAAGCTTTGATTGTGTTTATAGTGTGCAATATAACATGTGTTCATGTTTCGCGTGTAAAAAAACACAGTATTTTTCACATAATTTACTTATCTGTATACCGCTGTTTCCACTGTCATAAAAACGGGCTGATGACTTCCTTGTTCTATGAAGTCCTTCCTGCAGAAATACGTAACGAGTTCTGATTGTGCCAGCGGTTCCTGTGTTGTGATTCGACAGCAGCTTAGCGCACCTTGCCCGGAAGGTCACGCCTCTTACCATAACGTGTGCTGCACATAGTTTTACATGTGGATTATTGTGGTGTTGTGTCAAATGAACACAAAAGACAATAATTCCCGAGAGACTGAACTCTTTAATCTCCACAAGCAGCGACAGAAAATGTACAACGTTAGCACTCACTCAGAAGAGTACCTCATACGGAAAACAGCCATATACATAAACATAGTCCCCTCTTGTGTCCATTATGTGCACTGCAGTCCAACATTAACTATTGCAGTAAGGATACCACAATTATAATTTTCGGGAACCGAGTTAAACATAAATTGTAACCATTGATCTCTAAGTACAGCGTCCCTGGGAAGGCCAAACAAAGGTGATTGGACTGCGGGATGAAAATAACAGCATTTCGACGACATGGCGACAAACACACTTTACAAACGCAACTCTTGCTCTTCTCCGTGGGAGCGCAACAAGACCATGCCCCCTTTTTTGTGTATTCCTGTGGGCGGAGGTTAGTCAAAAAACTGTTTTAGTGATGTCATTAAAGAAGGAAGTAGAGGGATGTAGTCCAAACTGGCCGTTCGATATAGGCGACTTCTGTTAAATAAAATATCTCGCTTGACATTGAACTTTGAGCTTTAAAATTTTAAAGATTTTATTTATACTCTAACAACAACATTACACACTATCTAAAGTTTGAAACATGGGATCATGAAGAACGGGACCTTTAATATACTATCTCTGTATTTAAAAAATATTTTTAGATACCACTTGTAGTACACTTTGGGTTCAAATGTACTATAAGTGGTATCTAAATACAAATACAAAGATGGTATATTGAAAGCACATTTTAGTTCATATTTCATGCTGTCTCAAAATAGCACAGTTGAGTACACTTAGATGTTATTAAGTTATCTTAATGTTATCTTAATTAGTACTAAAGAAGAATTTTTTGTATATTAAGTACAAAATTAGTGCACGAAAATAGAGCACTTTAAGTATATTATAGAAATGTACTTTTTTTCACCACGGTAAAGTCACCAGAATGATCTATATATTGCTCAAGCATATCTAATTAGTGCCTTAATCATATAGTCGAGTAGGAGACATTTTTAATGCAGCATGACAGTGCGATTAGCTGAGGTATAGCTCTAGAATCCAGAGAGAATGATGTCTGATGTGACTGGTGTTCCTCACCGATTACCAATCACTTCAGGATTTCCAAAAAACATATGTACACCAACTGGTCAGAAATGCAGTAAAGGGAAATTATTGGTTGCTTGAGTGGGCTAAGGCTAAAGCTATGTGCAATTAATTCAAAGGAGGAAATCCAAAGACTTATTTCTTCATTATGTCACTAGCTTATTGATTGTATGACATTGTTTCTTCAAGATAACACAACAGTGGGGAAATATAGACAGATTCATTTTCCAGCCTTCAGTATAGATGATCCGGCACTGTTTAGCCTCACGCTTATAATTATGCCTAATATGCTATTTATTTTCATTTACTGTCAAAAAAAAAAGCTGCTTTTGAAAAGTGTTTAGTAAATAGTGAAAAATATAGTAAATAGCCAAGCACCTGCGACCACACTTCAAATGAAAGCTATATTACTGCACCACATTGTTCGGCATCCGTAAACAGCCTACTACCAGGCTAACTGTGATTGTTATTATTAATAGTAATAAATGTAATTATTTCTTGACCATAGATGCTGTTCTGCAGTTTGAACAAAGCAATGGGCCACTTGAGGCCGTGTGGCACTCTTCTAATAACATCCCTAAAGCTAAGACAGTAATGCACAGCATCAAGTTGCTTTTTGTCACTTAAAGCTGGTAACCATGTGAATAAATAACACGTTCTTTGCTAATTATTTTTATAGTTTAGTCTGGATTCCTAATATATATATATATATATATATAGATATATATATATATATTATTATTATTATTATTATTATTATTATTACAATTTAAAAAAAAGTTTATTAAAATGTAAATTAAAAAAAAAAAAGTTGTTTCAAAACGATCAGAAAAAAAAATGTTTTTAAATTCAAAGTTCAAACTTAAATTCTGTCACTATGACATAAGCTCTAAATACAGTACTTTGACAAATAACTATTGTTTTACTTAATGTCATGCTGGAATTAACCTTTATTAGTCCAGGTTGTCCGCAGATGAAGATGGACCAACTGTATTGTACAGTAACAAAGAGAACATGCTTGCATTATGTTAGGGGCATCATGATAAATTTAAGCCTGTGTTTTCCCTCTTTTTTTCTTTCCTCTGGTCTCCAACGTCCTACACAATCAATCAGCGCCTTCCCCCCCACCCCCTTTATTTCCCTGTCTGCTGGATTTCGGATCACTGAATGTAAATCCTTGACAAGGGTATCTATATATAATATTAATGTGCACTGTGGAGGGTTCCCTGTGAACAGAGAGCTGACTGCCAAATAAAGAGTGATCAGAGGCAGGTTACCCATCCTCCCTGGTCCTCTGCAGTTCTCACCCCCAGGATGGATGGGGCATCATTAGGCAAAGGAGCTCGGCCATTCTCCACAGAAACGGCCAAGTCGGAGGTACCCATCAATCTAGCGCCGCCCGTGCTCCCTCAGATACTGTCAGAGCGTTAGGTACGGAGGGGCCCGCGTTGGTGTTTGAAGACCCTCTGTGTCACCTGCAACTCGTCTCATCTGCAGGCATCTGGGGTGGCCGCCGCCGAGGTCTCCTACGACGCTCACTCCCCCTTCTAATTTATTTACTGCAGGAAATGGCCACCAAGGAGAAAACGGACAGGGAAGGAGAAAACAAAAATGTTGCCATCTACCCACCAGCGAAGTGGCCTACGGCTTAGGTTTCGCTACAGGGGACGACTGAATCCCTGAGCGGTTAAAGTAACCTTTGCTAAGCCAGCAGAATAGTTGTTACTTAAACCAAATTCTTATGGGCGTATAAATCCACATCACATTTTTGCGGGAGACTCACACAACAGATGCATGCTGGGAACATTCTAAAGTCCCAAAGGAGCAACGACGATCATGCAATGTTAATTTCAACACAATTTTTTTTGTTTGTTTGTTTTGGTCATAATTCTTGTCTTTTGATCAAAATATCCTTTAAAATTAGTCAGTATTTCATCATATCATATTCAGTAATTTTATTAAAAAATAGATTTTATATAATATAATATGTAAAATATATTAGTATATAATAAGGCTTTAGTGGATGAGCAAAATTAAATCAAATATTTAAAAATTAGTACATATACTAATAACATTATACTATTATACTATTAAAAAAAAAGTAAAGGACACGTAATTTTGTTGAAGACATTAACACTGAAAAACAAGACTGCCACCAATCTAAATGTCAGAAGAGATCCTTCAAAACATCTTTGAATGCTTTCTACCAAATAGATAAAGGGGAACAGCATTTTCACATCCAAAAGATATCACACCCAAGAACAAAGCCTGCTGGGTATTATATCTAATTGATTTCACTGTTTGTTATGTTAATCTAATAGAGAAAACAGTGGGATATTTAAATCAAAAGGGAGAGCTGTCAGTTCGGGTCCAAAGAGGAGAACACAATGATACTGAATTCTGCATCAGGCTATTGGTAATCAATCGGAATGGAGCTGGCATTGAAAAACTGTCTGCTTTGCAATTGTGCTCAGTTTGAGCAACAATTTGAAAATAACAGTGAGAAAAAAGGATTGTGACAAAGTCAATATGGAGAGCTATTTGAAGGACAAATGAGAGAATTGCAAAGTACCCCGGCCTTTGTTACCTTGTCTGACTGGATGTACATGGCAGCGGCATTGAGAAGAGCTGAATAGAGCTTTCAAAGAGCAACACAATCAAAAGCCAATAATGCAACAGCTGAACAGAGACACATGAATATTCTAATGCAACCACTGTGTTGTACAGCAGTAAATCAAATGCCCGAGGGCATGAGCTAAGTGAATATTTCTCACGCATTTTCAATATTACTGAAATATTAATGAGAGAACTTAAATAAGAAAATCCCTCCCTGGACCTGCTTTACAATCAAATTTAAAAGCGGAGCCCTGTGTCAGTAACATCATTAATATTATGGATGCTTCTGTAATCATTCCATCAAAGAACTGAAGCTCTGCATTGCTTCCCAAATGGCATTACTGGAGCAAACTGAAAAATGACAAATGATTTATCACATTTTGTACATTTTGCAAATTCATCAAACCGATATGGTGTTGCACTGATACGGCAAAGTTTTACATTATTTAGGGTAAATGGATGGGCAACTTTCTCAGAGGATCAAAAGTATCAAAAGTGAACAATATTAATAAATACTAGTCGAATATGTTCTTGAACAATGCTTATCAAATTTGTTTACAGCAAGTCTTTGGGGAAGCGAGGTTCATCATGATGAAAATGTATGTAACAGTCTTTGTTCAACCTTTAACCTTAGTTCAACCAGTTTATAGTTGAACAAGTTAATAGTTACCAGTTGATGTCAAGCTCCGTAGTCCATATTTTTGGAATTTGGAGCTTTTGCACACATATTTTAAGTATATCATCCATTGGTATAAAATGCATTAAAAATAGTTTTAGAAAATTGAATATAGTGAGTAAATCTAAAACCTTTCAGTTTACAAAACTTGACAACAACACACTCTAAAAAATGCTGGGTTAAAAACAACCCAAGTTGGGTTGAAAATGGACAAACCCAGCAATTATATTGCTGGCTTAAAATTAACCCAAAGTATGTTGGAAATTAACATGTATTAATATGTTTAATAAATGAACATTTATTAATACATTTAATGAATAATAATTAAGTTGCTTATTAATAAATGTTCACCTTTTGATTATTATTGTTGCCTTTAGTAATTATGTGCCCGATTTTTAATTGCCAACCTGTTTTGGGTTTATTTTAAGCCAGCTATATACTAATTTTTAAACAATAGTTCTGTTAAATAAAACTACTCAGCATGTTGGGCAAACATTTAACCCAATTGCTGGGTTAAAACAACCCAATCACTGGGTTTGTACATTTTCAACCCAACTTGGGTTTTTTTTAACCCAGCATTTTTTAGAGTACATCAACAATAACAACAGAGCAATTAAAACCTTAGTTATTATTCATGCTACATGCAGTGCATGCTGGGAATACCAACATCAAGTGTATTTCAATTCATTTTATACATTTAAATCTGTGTATACAAAAATACCATATGGTTTTTGAATTGAGTACAAATATAGAATATGCTTAATGCTGAATTAACTTATTTACTGTATAAAGTAATGCATCTTTTGTGCTGTCTTCATAACAAAGTAACTTGTTTTTACATTCATTTTCATTGTATAAAAAAGGAAATGGCAAGAAACAACTAAACTTCCTCATTGTGTTCCACAGAGGCAGGAAAGTCTTACATGTTTAGAACAATATGGCAAAGTGTAAATGACAACAGGCTGTTAATTTTTTGGTTGAACTATCCTTTTAAGATATTGAGGTTTCAGGACAAATATCTCCTGTATAGTCTAGTCTTATGGTAATACTCTGTTCTCTTGCTGCCATCTTTTGTCTTGTTCTATAGCTTACTCATGCTTTATCCCTCTCATCTTTCGTACTCACCCTCCCCACCATCCTGTCTGCCAAAGGAGTTTTTCCAAGGAGAACTTTTAGGGAGGGGGAGAAGAGAAGGGAGCCGGAGTTAAGGGAGAGGGGTAGCGGTCTTAGTATCTGACTTGTTAGTCCACCACTGTCCAATTTGTTGAGGGTGGTGCGTTTGATTAAAGCAGGGGTCCCTCCTGCTGCTCGCCCCTCCCATCAATCACAATGATAAGTCCCAGAAAGGCAACATATTGCCTGGGAAGAGGACGGGGAGGGATATCAATTTCACTGTCGTGCCGTTCTCACTCCCACCCTAAACATCTCGCGCCGTTTTGGTGGAAGTGCAGACCGCCAAGGAGGAGGTGAAGGGGAGAGAGGATGTAGCAGTTCTGCTGGGGTTTGAGGGGGCAGCCAGGGCTCTGGGGATTGGGAAGGGGGCAGGTTTGCAGTTAGAAAGGCTGGTCAGGGTCAGTCGAAGTTTGTTAATGTCTTTTTTTCTTCCCTTTTTCAGGTTAAATATGGTAGGTTCTAATACTGGACTCATTTGTGCTGACGCTGTTCGCACCGGGCCGTACGCCGCATGAGGCTGCACAGGCTAGCTTCCCCCCGTTGTGCTAAAATACATATAAACTGCTTCCCCTGTCTTGTTAGCAACATCTATGACATTAAACCAGCTGCCAATCAATAGGTGTACAAAGGTATGGATGGCAGACGAAGGTGAAGGTCATGATGACTGGCTTAACTCTAAGGAAAGAAATAAATGCATGACCACAATAGCTGTTATTCAAATTAACTTAGATTACTTGGTCATAGTTGCCCTCCTTTACCAACACGACCTCTTTTGCAATATTTTCACACAGAGACATTTAGTCAAAGATTTAGATTAGAGATTGACGAAAAAGCTTTAAAACATTCGGTTTGTACAGGAAAACATTAAAAGCTGAACTGAATGCAATATTATATGATTTGGAAAATTTGTAACACTGTACAATAAGGTCTCTTTTGTTAACATTAGTTAATGTATTAACTAACATGAAATAATGAGCAATACATTTGTTACAGTATTTATTATTCTTTTTTAATGTTAGTTAATAAAAATAAAGTTGTTCATGTTAGTTCAGTGCAATAATTAATGTTAACTAATACAACTTTTAATTTTAATAATGTATTAGTAAATGTTGATATTAACATTAACTAAAATTAATAAATGCTGTAAAAGTATTGTTCATTCTTAGTTAATGCTAACAAAAGTAGATAATTAATGTTAACTAATGAAACTTTATTGTAAAGTGTTACGGCAAATTAATATTGTATATTATGCAGAACAATATCAAATAGAAATCAAATAATCATCATTATAAATTTAATTTATCAAAATTCATGTATCAAATTTCGAAATTAAATAATAATCGCCATCGTCCTAAATTTAATATTATATATAAATGGAAATACATTAAAAATACTTAATTACCTGTGAATTAATATAATAATTAAATTACTATTAGTGTTTTTTAGCATTACTAGTTCATAAAGTATACTTAAAAAAAAAAAAAAAAAAAAAATTATATATATATTAGCATTAATAAATTTAGACTCTTTAGATTCTTTTTTTTTTTTTGTAGTTTTGATCCTGCATAAGCTGGAACTGACATCTTCTGTGAAGTGACAACATATGTCTTTTTTTCTTTGATAATCTTTTTATATCTCAATTAGACTTTGCTAAAGTGCACTCAACTCTGTGTGGACCTCAATCAATTCTTTTTCATCTCCCCGAGCTGTCGTCAAACATAACAAGATCACAGCAGGAAGTTCATGTCACCAACTTCCCCCCTGAACATGATAACTTCATCTGCCGCTAGATTTCTCCGCCAAAGCTCCCATCCTGTCACATTCACACACTCAGTCACGTACAACCGTTACCAGCGTTTGCTTTCCATCTAATGGAATCAAATGCTGCAAAAACCCCAAACGTCAGCGCTTTTCATCACTTTGCATGGCCGCTTTATTGTCCTTCTCTGTGCCTTTTGAATGATAATGATACAAATTACAGTTTGGCTATATTAATAGCCAAACCCGAAAGCAGAGAAAGAGAGAAGCGAGGAAAGGGGGGAAAAAAGGTGTCTGCCTTTTCACCGTTGCTAAGTGCTAACGTGGGATTTCCTGAGCCCATTGTCATGTCAACTGGACCGGCAGCTATTCCATTGTGATGATAATGGATTCGGTGTTGTTGGCTCAGAGGTCACAAGGTCAACATAAGCTCCTTAATGGACTGTGAAATAACTCTAACTGCATTAACCTCCCCAGATCACATGGTGGGGAAAACACTCTCTCTCCTCAAATCAGAGGCCTTTATAGGCACCACGCGATTGGATTGAATTTTAATTGGCAAGGCGTACACCTGGCAGCAGAGCAGAGATTTTAATCTTTCAGAAAGGTGAGATAGGGAAAGATATGGTAAACAGACAGAGGTAACGGCTGACGGGGTTGTGAGGGTTAGAGCTAGAATATGGAAGGTCACCGTGGCTTGCCTTTAACAAAAATGGCTTTTCACTTGAACGTGTTTGCATTTTCATTGCTTCATTGTGTTTGCAAGCTTGAACCATTGGGCATCTGTGCTCACATCCAAGAGTGGGCTTCCCTGGAGACAAGAGCCAGGAGGGGCATCACATCCTCACATTTGGCAATGGGAAATGAATGTTTAAATCATTGTGATTATCGAGGCTTGGAATTTGGTAGCTTGACATTAAAATAGTTGGGCTGGTTATAAGAAAAATGACTAAAAGTTGAAAAAGATTACATTTTTAGATAGTTATGTAATTTCCACACTGTAAACCCAAATAATTTGGCAAAACTCAAAAAAATTGAGCAATCAGTTGCCTCAAAATTTTTAAGTTAAGAAATTCAAAGTTTAAGCAAGCAGAAGTGGCAGATTTTTATTTTGTACTCATACATATTAATTGTTCTTAACTTGAAATGTTTGAGTATCCTAATTCATACATTTACCTTAAAATTATCATGCACTGTAAAAAATTAATGTGATTTTAATGGTAAAGTATTGTGAAAACGCTACGAAAAAAAAAAAACTGTAAATAGGTTAACAGTAAGTTCCCATATTATATACAGGGAAAAACTGTAATAGCCCTTACCAGACATTTTATGTAATTTTCACAGTAAAATGCTGTAAATTTGACAATTTTTATAAGTAAAAAAGACAAAATCAATGTATAATTTACAGTCAAAAACTGTAAACTGATATTCCCACAATTCCCTGTGTGACACTCCACATTTGAAAGTATTTTGTTTAAATAATCATGTTTCTTAATAGTTTTCTATTATCAGTTATGTACATTAGGGTTTTATGTTACATCTTCTGTTGTTTAATGAATGTTTATTGCATTATGTAAGTTATGATGGTGTTTTGCATTTGCATGAATGACTGTGCACCTTCTTTATATCAGTATATACTTGAGCTCGTGGAAAAGTTACTTGTGATGAACTCTGATTCTTCATGTGGCTTTCTCTTTTACCACCTGCATTATTATGGTGGTTATCAGTATATGTTAAAGATACAAAACATTGTTGAATTTATTGATTTACATTCAAATGGTCTTGTTTGTAAATTACAGTTTTATACTGTAAAATGTACAGTTTGTCTGTAAATGTGTTTACAGTTTTTCTGTATTTTTTAAAAAATTATTCTGGCAACCACATCTGCCAAAATTATTTTGTAAAAACTTTTTTTTAACAGTGTGTAACCTCAATGTAAAAATTTTTATTAGTGTAAACTTAGCTAGCTACAAGCTAATTCAGAAAAATTCTAATTTGCTAACATTTTAACAATAGCATGGTATAGCACTTGCTGAATGAGTACAGAAATATAAAGTATTTAACATACTTGCTCTCAGATCACCGCATGTACCACTTGCCACCATGATGATAGTTCTCAAAAAAACCCACATTAACAGAAACACTTCTAAATGAGCATAACAAAACATTTATCACTACTAAATCTCCCACTTAACATTAATCTTGCAAAAAAGAAAAAAGAAAAAAAAACTTTATTTAACACTTAATTTTACCATTTACTCTACCTTTCGAGTGCCATGGGTAAAGCATGCTGGGAAATAGAAATCCCAGCCCAGTTTCAGTTAAACTTTAGTTCATCTTAATTAAAAGAACTGAGTTCATAAAACTTAAAATATATCAGTTCTGTGAACTTGAAAGAAAAAGAAAGTACTAAATACTCATAAAAGTTGATTTGACTAAACTAATTTGTTTAATTTAAGTTTGTCCTACTCAAACCGATTAATTATTTTGAGCGTTAGGGTTTACAGTGCACTCAAGCTTAAATTTCTGTGTAGAAAATATTACTTGTATGAATTTTTGCAAGACAAAACAGGTGTCTATTTTATTCCAAAGATTTCCATGGCATCATTCATCACAGAATGGAAATAACCACAAACATAATTGTGTGGTGGAAATGTTCTTGAGAGTTTTCAGTTCTCCTGTGATATATTCACTTCACTAAAAATAATTCAACTTATGCGAGTGCGAAAAGTGTGTTTTAAGAAAAAACAAATTCTTCTAACAATCCACAGGGCCTAAAGTGTCAATGCATAGTCAAAGAACCAAATCCAAAAATAAAGTACTAAGCTGAGGGAGGGCTCTGGAAAGGCATAATACACTTTATACGTCTTTACGGTCAGTATCAAGCCACTTCAGCTAGGAAATTAGGGCATGCTTCAGGAGAACTCAAAGTGCCTCCACCCTCCTCCAGAGCAAATTGCAGGTGGCGAAATGAGGTGCTGAACTTCATAACGCTGATGGAGCATGTTCCATGTGAATATAGGATAAACATCAATTAATTTCAGTCAATAAATAACGCTTTGAGGTCTTGCGTCAAAAAAGCTGAACAATTACTTTTCCATTTTTCTTGCCAAATGGGCTGATGAGGGAAAACAGGGGATCCGGCCACGTAAATCAGTCTTAATTTTGCCTTCCCCATTAAAAAGCCGCCATTAAGACCCTCCTCGCCTCATTTCATCTTCTTCTTGTTTCACTTTTTCAATTTGTGCGAAAGGGGGAGTTCACTCATCATAAAATTTCACTTTGGCTGGCCTATCATTTGCATCTGAGCCAATAAATAGCAATTAGCATTAACAATTAAACCAGAGAGTGGAACCAATGCCCGCTCCCTTGGAAAGCT
The DNA here is from genome assembly GCF_024489055.1 of Chanodichthys erythropterus. NCBI lineage: Eukaryota > Metazoa > Chordata > Actinopteri > Cypriniformes > Xenocyprididae > Chanodichthys > Chanodichthys erythropterus. The sequence continues at coordinate 24,698,379 of NC_090238.1, read as the reverse complement.
GATGAATGGCTACGGGGAGGCTTTTTTCAAAGGGAGCTGGGGGACATTAGCTTCAGTGGCCTTGCCGTAAAACCGCGCGCTCCAGGAAAGGAGTACATCCTGGGCTAAATGCTGATTTATTTGGCTCCAGACACATCTCTCGTGGGGGCTGAGAGGACGCTGTGCACGTCTGTGGGTGGCATATTTGTGTGAAGGAAAGATTTCGAGGAATTTCAATCCAATCTGCCGCCGCGACTTCCCGCTAAAGTACATAAGTGTTATGTGGCGCATAGAGGTGTAGCGAAATCGCATTTTATCCTCACGTCTAGGTGAGACGAAGTTTTGCCCTTGCACATCGCAAGCATACGTTTCCTACAGATCCAGACTATAACAGTCTCAGCTGTACTTTTCTCAGTAATAACCGGAGCGTGACACCTCATGTAGTGTGTTATCCGTGGGTGGCATATGGGTCTGTTTAGCCTGGTGTAATATGAAAGCACATTTTTAATGTTTCATTTTAGTGACCCATTTTATTCCCCCTCAGCAGGACATGAAAGTAAAGTGCAGGTTTGAGAGAAATTGAGAATAACCTCTAACGGTAAGATTCAGACACTCTCTAATGATTCAAACACAGCACCTCTGAGACAATGCCAGACGAGAAATTGCGTCGGTTAATGACGTGATGACTTACTGCACGAGACCCCTCCTCTCCAGTCTTGTATGCCTGAATGCTTGGCTTTATGTACACAGTGGGTACACCGTTCAACTCTGCTGAAAAGGAGATCATATTGTCCGTGCCTTATGATTGCTTTTGCTTGCATTAATCATCCAGTAAAGCACTGACACAGCAGTATGGGCGCCCTGCCTAACAAACCATAGACTAAGGACAGTGACACCCAAAAGCGAAAAAAGGGGTCCTGGTGAAATTGGAGGAGAGCGGCAGTCATTTTTTTTTTCTTTCTTCTTTTTTTTTTATTAACATCACAGGCCCATTAGAAAGCTCCTTGTTCACCTTCAGTGGAGCAGCAAATGAAGAGGCTCCAGAGCACAGGACTCCTACCGTCTCCACGCGGCCACGGCACAGGCCAGCGCCAGTCATGTTGTAACGCTTGTAAGAAACAGATGTTCCTTCCCTGACAAATCTCCCCTTTTGATTTATTATTCATTTGCTCAGATCACAATGGAGAAGTCTTTGGCTCATTAATTAAATCCCACGCAAAATTAAAAAATAAAAAAAACCTGACCCTCACAAACTTCTTACCAGCAAAATCACTTTGACACAATAACAACTGAGAGAAATTTTTAATGAGAAACAAAATGCCTTTTTCTCTACATAAATGTTAAATAAATGAAATATAAAATATTGCAGACTAATATATTTCATATATTACATGATGACATTAAAACATGACTTCATATGTAATTATATATTTCAAAGAAAGAATTTTAAAAGACTGGGCCTGAAATCAGACAACTTTTGATTACTGACATTTTGAATTATATGACCAAAATATTGATGTCTGACATTTACAACGCATGTTTACCTATACATAGCTATCTTTAGTGCCACATAATTCTTAAAAAAAACAACAACAAAAAAAACAACATTCTAATATGCTTATTTTCTGCAAAAAAAAAAATAATAATATTTTTTTTATTATCAATCTTGAAAACAGCATTTATTTGAAATAGAAATCTTTTGTAACATTACAAACATCTTTACTGTCATTTTTGCTCAATTTATTAAATCCTTTGTAAATAAAAGTATTAATTTCTTTAAATTTAAAAAAAAACTTATTGACCCCAAACTTTTGAAGGGTAAATATATAGCATTTTAGTAAAAGTAAAAGGCTAAATATCCCTGCTCCAACCATATATCAGTCAGTCATGACATCCTGCTGTGCTTGTTATTAAAATCACACTACTTGTGAAACACAAGTATATTGTGTGCAATAGCTGCCAATTCCAGTGTGTCAAACGATCTTTTAATTAGTCCTTTTGCTTCACTTGTTGAGAGCAATTAAAAATGAAGAAGCTGTCCCACCGGTCAATCTCCAAACTCTCACCAAACACAACGCCGCTCTGGGGGAAGTCATCGCACAGTTGGATAATGCAGATGTCTATGTCACACCCCAATTAGAGTGCTCTCACACTCCTGAAGGGTGACAGTCTCATAGCGACTGTCTGCCAATCACATTTTGTCATTTCTATGACATCATTTCGCAATCGTAGCACATGCCAAGTCATCCGCTGAAATCTAATCTGCATCCTGCTCATAAATAAACTGTGTCAAGTGACATTTTATTGCAAGCTAAGATTGATTGTGTTATTCCTGTATAGAAGCCTATAATTTGGGCTGTAATCCTTATAAATCCTATCGTGATACAAATGAGACCAGCGTTTTTTTTTATACAGGCGTATGCCCAGAGCCCTATACGAGCGCTGCACAAAATTAATCTGACACACACAGGAATTTTTAGGAGAACTTTAGCTGTTCCTAACATGTCTGGTGAGATCACATATCCCAAGGACTGTCAGACAAGATCCAGGGTGTTCCAGTGGTTGAAGGTCAAGGACCGTGCGATAACAGAGCCCGTGCCATAAACAGAGAGAATGGTCACTTGACATTCGACTTTTTCATTACATGTTTGGAGAAGATTAAATACCTATTGACTGGCATCAAAATAGATAAAGGTTTGATCTTAATGTTTTCCCATGTGACTGCTTTGTTTGATGAAAGAATGTAAAAATACCCCTCAAGTCCCGGCCTATGAGGCGGTTCCTGATGCAAAAGCACTTTGGGAGCTGCTAAAATTAAGCGATGTCACTTCTCAATGACACTTTAATGATACTGGAGCTCAATGAAAGAGTTGGGATGCTCTGGAGCATCTGCTGGAGATAGTCAAACACACACACACACACATCCAAATGACAGAAACTTCCTTTGTCCCTGCTGCCACGAGGACCGTGGGGGACGAGGCCGGTCTAATTAAGTCAATCCGTGGGGAGAGCTGGTGTCATTTCTACTTGGCATCAGCACTCTGGCACTGGCAGCATGGTTGGCATTGAGCATCTCGGAGGAGAGATGGAGAGACAGATTTGAGGAGAGAGATAAGTAGGAGACATGTAACTGATTTGGCACGCGCCGAGTGCTTTGGCATGTCTGTGGTTCGGCGGCTCCTGTCTCTCTCCATCTCCCCAGGCTCCTCAGTGTGTTTGAGTAAGCACTCTGTGTTCCGACAGCCCATGCCAGCAGAGCAGGTACAACATGTCTTAATAGAGTCAACAGAAACGACAACGGGAAGCCTGATGATCAGTCGAAGAACATCATCAATTAAAATGTCAATACATTAAAACCAGTTTCACTGATTTTTGAGCACAGGAAAACAACTGGCTGCAACATAATGGGAAAAAAAAATAAAAATGCATTTTCAGAGGTGTTCAATTTATTCAATGTTTTGGTGCAACCTTTGGCTTCTTCCATTTTCTTCCATAATGTGTGTTTGTCATTGCTGTAACTCAGATTCAAAAAAGTGAACTGTCATGACAAATATTTATAATAAATATTTATCAAATAATCTAGCATTCAATTCCAATAAAGAAATAATTTAAACTAATGCTTGTAAAAAACTTTTAAAAAATAAATAAATAATAATAATAATTTAGTTCACTTTAACTAATTAACAGGACCTCAGGGTGAAGGGCAAAAATGGAACTATGGAAGCTTGTTTTTTTTCCACTTTGAAACAATGTGAAAAAAAAGGTCAATTATTGGGACATGTCTCCAAACTATTTATATATGTGTGTATTAAAAACTGCAGCATTCACATTTTGAAAGTTTAATAAGGGTGAGCTCATGTTAATAACTGCCCAAAACTGGTTTTAGCATGAACGGCGACTAGTGGTAAACCAAGTGGGGGAATTACAAAGAAGCTCTAAAAAATGTTTATTGGCAATTACATGATGCAGAAACACATGAATGCCTACTGCCACACTGCACAAGTAGTCAGGATGATGCATATTCCCTCTGAAAGAGTATTAATAAGGGTGTAAGTAGGCTTGACCCCAGAGTCCACTCATATGGTGTCTACACGATGCTGAATGAAGTCGGAAAGGGAGGGACGGCTCCTGCCAGCCTGATAACATAGGGGTGTTGGGCAGGGTGAGCAGGGCGATAAGCTTAAGGGCTACAGCAAGCCAGCAGCTTGGTGGATCGCGCTAGCCCGGGGAAACAGGGTGGCATGGCCGAGGTGCTGTCCGGCGGGAGATGACAGGAGTGGACAGGATGTCACCAGCAGAGCGCATGCCTTCATCCCCACGCTCCTCCTCAGTCTGGCAGCTGGCCCCGCTCAGACACAATGTGAAGAGACAAGCCAGAGATGTTCTCTTTTTCTAAATGTCACATGAACTCGCGCAACACAAATCGGATGGAGAAAATCATGGCCGCAGAGTCCCCGTGTCACATTTTATGAGTTCACGCATTCACAAATGCCTCCGTTTTCAGTGTTTTGGAGCCTGTTGTCTCCTTTTTCTCATCTACGCTACGGTCTCTACAGGTACAATCTTGCCCATAAGCGCTTTTCAAGGTTTCCTCCACGGTGGGAGTAGATGATAGCTTAAACTGTTTGTAAAACTGAGTGTTCAGATAAGATAAAGGCAAGGTTGAACTGAGCAAAGTTGACAGTTAGGTCTCAGGCACCATTGTAGAATCCAAAACACAGCTCCAAAAGAATCAGTTTTGGTTTGTAGAATGAATATTGGATTGTAGGGAATATGCATTACACTAGAAACTAAAGCTGCACTCACACCGCCCAGCCGCTAACATGACAATGTCTGCCGGTTTATACGCTCTCATAAAGTATGTGAAATTTTCTCAGGATCCCTAAGGCTTTCCCTGCCAGTAGCATGAGGTTACACATTTTAATGGAAATGTTTTCCTTGGGTACCACTCTATCCTCATTTCTATTGCAAAGAAATTTGTCTTTGCATCCCAGCGCGTATAAAGTAGTCAATCACTGAGGTAAGGAATGATTAATTTATGGCTCCTTCCTGCCTTCTTTATATAGCTTCCAGGGGAGCTATATGAGACTTTCTGGCAGGACGTACCACTGACCTGAATCTGTTACCCACTAAAAGTGCTCAACAGGTCTAAGGAAAAACTGTTGTGTATGTATGTATGTATGTGTGTGTGTGTGTGTGTGTGTGTGTGTATGATCAACTTAACAGAGAAGTGTGATATTGACGTCTTGCTTATTTATCACAGAAAGGTGATTGGAGGGGAAGTTATGGAACAAGGTTTAATGAAAGAATTTGTAGGACATGCTAAAAATAGTATTGAGTTTGTGTCACGTTCAGAGGACAGTACCAAAGTATTAAATATACAGTATTATTAATTATGTTGTCTATTGAATTATTGGCACTGTTCTGCAGTCAAGTGAGGCAACAAGCTGATGAATTGACTCTAAAATACAAAACACACCTTGCAAATAAGTGGAAAGCAAATAAGGGGAAGTTTGTCACACCAATTTAAGGATTGTGAATAAAAATACATTTTTGATATATGCTGCTATATGCTTAGAATGTGTCTAAATGAAGCAAAACACCAAATTTTACATTTGGATTTATCTACATTTCACATTCTTCAGCTTTGCCAGACTTACCAGTAAAAAGTTTGAAAGTCCTTATAGAAGTGCATGAATAATGATTTTTTCTCCGACAATTTTCTCATTTCTAGTACGCCTTTCTATAACATTCATCAAAGTTTATATGACAGAACATTCTGCTTTCAGTCTCAGCTTTCCGTGAATATCGTAACAATAAGAGAGGAACAAAATGGCAACAGACAAACATGCCAAAATGGTAATACTGGTATCTCACCACCTCACATCTAAAAACAAAAAAAATCATACAATGTCATAATTTTGATAACATTACACATTGCACTGTAGTACAATATTTAGAATTATTTATGCACTAAAGTTTAGAAAATAGGGCTACAAAAACTCCAGACCTTGTCTAAAATGTAAGACAATCAGCTTATATCACATTTAGTTCGTCTAACTGGTGTTAATCAACATTTCCTGAAGGTTAAGTACTTCCTTTCACTGGCCATTTGCTGAAGAAAAACAAAAAATGACTTGCTAAGTACTTCAGATCCTATTAATTACTGAATATGCACCAGAGTGGTTAAAAGCTAAAGCTACAGATCAGCAATTTATATAAGAATGTGACAGTATTATCTCTGGCTTTGTGTCTGATAGTGTGTGTGATATGAGATTATGGTATTTGCGGGCATTTTACTGAGTTAGTGGCGCGTGTTCTTTTGAGACTGCAGTTTGAGTGACAGTGTAAAGGACTGTTCATTAAAACATTGTGATCGTTCTGGTTGCTACAACTCCCAGCGCTTCATCTTTACCTGAAGCCTTCAAGGACACAGCAGTGACACAGACGCTGCAGCTACAAGTTACATGGCTTTAGGCCAGATATCTGCTGTGTTCTGTTTCTGTTTGTGTAGATTCAATTTGACGTCTCACTCCATTTTTCTCTCGTTTTCTGTCTCTTTCTCTCTTTGCTCTTTGCACTCTGCTATATTTTAAAGTTTCCACTTGTCAAAAAGTATAGCCACAGAAAAAGAGTATTTTTCCTTTGATGGCTTTTAATGGAGAAACTTTTATTCACGGTTTATGTATGTGAATTTTATTCTTTGCTCCTCAGCTTGTCAAATTGAATGACCGGAACTAACCGTTATATAACTACAACACAAAAATTTTGATTTCCTGTATATTTGATCAGTTCACTACATTATATTACAGATAATTTACCTAAATCCATTTCATTTTGGATAAAATGATATACTCTCACTAGATTGACACTTGTATTTCTTTCAATCCTTTTTTTTTCTCTCTCTCTTCAACAACAGCCCGAACTGAAAAAGGCTCTATACTCCACACAAGGGCGGCTGAAAGTCAGCGAGTCTGTGCTGGAGTCGGATGTCACATGAAGTCTACATTGTGGCAGCTACGTGCAGCGGCCTGTGGCTCTGGCTGGAAGAACAGGCAAAAATAGATTGAACATGCCGGTGCTGTGCTTGTTCCATTGCTTTGTGTTTGTTACTTTTTTCCCGCAGTGTTAGACTGAGCTGGGACAAAAGGAGACGCAGACTGCAAAAAGGTGCGATTTTGACAGATGAATCGGGTTGGCCAAAGGGGAGCCCAAACGAGAGACTAAATCAGGACAGAGGGAAATGCAGAAGAGTGTGTTTTAGACTCTCTTCATACCTGAACTCATCAGGGAGTCTGTGTGTGCGATTATAGGATGATCTTTTTTATGGTTGCTGTCAGGGGCGCCTTTTGAAATAAACTTGTGCCCTTCAAGACTATGCACTTCATTGGCAATAAACAAATTATATCACAGCATAACTATGGTCTATGATATATTGTTACATTTATATGGAATAATAATAGCAAACATTTAAAAGAATTGTTTTATTAACAAAATAAAACAATTCTTCTAAATGCGTATTTTGCAAAAATTGTCAAGCGACACTAAATTGTGCTTCATGCTCATTATTTTTTTAAATAAGTATTATATAAATAATAATAAATACTATATTATCACCCCGAATACATAAAAGTCATGAAGGGTCAGTTCCGGTAGCAAAAGCTAACTTTTTTGTAAAAAAGCACTTTTTTTTCAGTTAAAATAAATTTTGTTTGTAAAATTTGTTTGATTTGTAAATATATGTTTGGAAGGAGACATAACACAAGAAAATACCAGTTCTTACAGCATCCCACCACTATGACTCCAACCTTATATTAAATATTTCTGTCATATATTAATTCACCTTCATTCATTAGACCGGGGGGAAACACAGAGTCTAGTCTTATCCTTAACTCCCTCTATCATCTTAAGCCAAAACTGTTTACATCTACCATTTTCAAGGAATAGGTGAACATGTGAACTCACTCATACTATAAAGTTTCATGACCATGGCTGATAACCTCAGTATCAAATCTGTGGTTTATTGTAAATACAAAAGTTGTATTACAATAAAAAAAAAAAAAACTCTACTAAGAAATAAAATATACTGAAGTGTGACTGATTGATAAGCAATCATGTACCAAGTTATTTCAAGTTCTCTTAAATGGATATTAGTCTGAGCACCTTTTGACTGCTCAAGTAGGAGCTAAAGAGAGTTCAAATCATGTCCTAATTACCGCCCAGCTATGGAAACTAGAGCGCTCTGATTTGAATTTGCCCTGCTTCTGAAATAGCTCCCTAGGTCCAATTCAACATTTCACCAGGGCTGATGTACTGTTTGCAATATTTAAAGCCCAAATCATGTAAGGCGGAGTTTAAGAGTGGAATGAAAAGTAGAGAAAAAAAGTTTAAAAAAAGAAAAAAGAAAAATTGATAAAAGTGGAACACAAAGAAAGAATGTTAGAAACTATGTATAGGGGAGAGCAGGGCACAACCTAACACTTTTTGACTTTCTCAGTTTGTGTAAATTCACTTGGGGTTCAGCGTATTTATTTTTTCCCACATTCATTTCACATGTCTAGTACAATTATGTGGTTTTGTTTCATTAATACATTGTATAGTTTTTTTCTTTATTTACCCCGAAAGAATGGAAGTGAAATGTGACAACATGCCCACTGTAACATGTGAGAGGCACATTGTAATATGACCATATGTCATCTTAAAATGTTATCTGATCTAATAAAAAAAAAAAAAAAATATATATATATATATATATACATATATATATATATATATATATATATATATATATACATACAGCTATGGAAAAAATTAAGAGTCCACTTAACATTGATTTCTGAACTTGGAGTGGTCTCTTAATTTTTTCCATAGCTGTATATATATATATATATATATATATATATATATATATATATATATATATATATATATATATATATATATATATATATATTTACATTACATTATATTAATGCATTTGGCAGACGCTTTTATCCAAAGCGACTTACATTGCATTATACTATACATTTGTATCTGAGTATGTGCAATCCCTGGGATCGAACCCCTGCCCTTGGCATTGCTAGAGCCATGCTCTCACCACTGAGCTACAGGACAGCTTTATATATATATATGTATATATGTATATATATATATATATATATATATATATATATATATGTATATATATATATATATATATATATATATATATATATATATATATATATATATATATATATATATATATATATATATATATATATATATATATATATATATATATATATATATATATATAAATAAACAAGAAACTAAAATGTTGTCAAAATACAGCTAACTTTTTCATATAAAATAATTGGCATTTTTTATTTACAGCAAAAACAGACATAGTTCAAAACATAATAATAGTTCATTTCTGAGCATTGACTCTCAGTCTTTATGCACCTCTTTCTCATGGTTTATATAATTCACATATATTTGTCTCATTTTATATAAACACTAAAAACTGAGAAGGAAAATTAATTTCAGTAAGAAATTTACTTTTGCTATGGTTAAATGTTCAGTGATATCTTCCAAAGATTTTTGAATTTTGGTGTGGTTTTTTTTCTCTATATAGTGTTGATGGCAACTAGTAAATACACAAGGTTTTACAAGTGGTTGAATTTTATTATGAAGCATGTTGTACTGTTGTAATCTGTAATTATGTGGAAATAGTTTGTTTTTTTCTGTAATTTAATTCCTATGTGTTTACTGGGGAATGAAGTTTGTGATGTGCTGCCCATGCCCTATTGTAACTTTGCAGGATTAATAAAGTAAACTAAACTAATCTAAACTAAACAAAGTGTGGAAACTTTTAAACCATGTGTGTTACAACTATCCCACGTTAGGTTGTGCCTCGCTCACCCCCTACACACTATTATTACTTTTATATTTTGGCTAGGTTCATTTCATTTGAAAGTGTAATTTATTTTGCTTGCATTTGCCTTATGGCTTATCTGCTCTGTTTTAAGAATGCAATGGGAAGACAACCACAATGTAATATTAATAACAACTTTGCATCTAAGTGATTAAACAATATCACTCAGCTGTTTACAATAAATAAAGCAACAAGGAAATGAACCTCAAGCCTCGCTGATTTCAAAGCCTGGGAGATCTGTCCTTTGACATTTTATTAGTAGCAGCAGAAATAAAAATGACTTTTTTTGAATCCTCAACTTTAAAAAGATGTTGGTCCATTAAACCACTGCAATTAAGTTGCTCAAAACTCCCCCCTCATGCCATTAACTGCAATATCTAATTAAAACTAAAA